>NC_143132.1:38838106-39141136 GCF_059928025.1 Delphinapterus leucas
TTCCCACGAGCAGTGAATGAGAGTTCCTGTTACTCCACGTCTTCATTAGCATTTGGTGGTGTCAGTGTTTCAGATTTTGGCCACTGTAAATAGTGTATAGTGGTATCTCTTTATTGTTTTAATTTGCAATTCAATAATGACATTTGATGCTGAGCATCTTTTCATATGCTTATTTTCCATTTGTGTGTATTTGTTGAGGTGTCTGCTTAGATCTTTGGAAATTTTTAAATTTTTTTTATTATTGTTGCATTTTAAGAGGTTTTTGTGCACCTTGGATACCAGTCATTTGTCAGATATGTCCTTTGCAAATACTTCCCCCCTTGTCTTTTCATTCTTTTATCAGTGATTTTTCTCAAGAGCAAACATTTAATTTTAATGAATTCTAGCTTATCAGTTTTTTTCCCATAGATTATGCTGTTGGTGTTATA
This sequence comes from Delphinapterus leucas, assembly GCF_059928025.1. Lineage (NCBI taxonomy): Eukaryota > Metazoa > Chordata > Mammalia > Artiodactyla > Monodontidae > Delphinapterus > Delphinapterus leucas. The sequence continues at coordinate 38,838,535 of NC_143132.1, forward strand.
TCTAAAAAGTGTAAAACCAAACTCAAGGTCACCTAGTTTTTTCCTATGTTATCTTCTAGAAGTTTTATAGTTTTGCATTTTACATTTAGATCTATGATGCATTTAGAATTAATTATTGTGAAAGATGTCAAGTCTGTGTTTAGATCCATGTCTTTGCATATGGATGACCAGTTGTTCCAGTGCCATTTGTTAAAAAGACTGTCCTTTCTTCATTGAATTGCCTTTGCTCCTTCAGTAAAAGTCAGCTGACTATATTTATGTAAGGTTCTTTCTGGCCCTCTATTCTGTTCCATTGATCTATTTGTTTATTTTTTCACCAATACCACACTCTCTTGATTAATGGAGCTTTATGCTAAGTCTTCAAGTCAGGTAGTGTCAGTCCTCAGAGTTTATTTTTCATCTTCAGGAATTTTGTTCATATTTGTAAATTTGTAATTACAAATTATTATGAATTTGATTACATTTGTAATTAAGACAAATATAATCAATAAATATGTTAAACTTCATTACATTAATCCTTGATAAGATCAGGAAAGAATGTAATTACCATTCATCACCTGGGTCTAATAGACATTTTATTCTTAGGGTTTTTTTCTTAGGTTTTTAAGTTATTTTTTGAATAATGTGTAGATGAAAAAATAAAGGAGAAAGGGATAGTGTAAAACAACTTTATTAGACTTTTAATAAGAATTTAAATTATAGCAAACCTGAATTTCTATTTCATATTTTTCTGGGTTTGATGATATATCTACCCAAAATGGGCAACAAGTGTTATGCATGATCCTGGAACATATCCATATTGTAAATACAGAGTTCAGATTTCAAATACATTCTTAATGTGTCGTATTTATCATTGCTTCTGGTTCTTCCTGCACCTGCGTTGTCAGAATGTAATACTTTAAAAAACTTTGATGGTTCATAATTTTTTCGAAGGGAGTAAAAATATCTTTTTTCCAAAATTGTAAAACATTTTCATTTTTAGATTTATAAGCACTAATTTTTTTTAAATGAATGCTTTAATTTCTTTATCATCAAATACCTACAACATTTTTCTACTTGTAAACTGTATAAATTCTTATGCACAGAAATTATCAAAGATGAAAGAGTATTGTCATATATTCTTTTTAGCAAAATCATGTTGCAAAATATTACGTGATGAAATTCTTCGTTTTTTCCTTATAAACAAATTTTTCACTTATTGATTTTTGAGTTTACTAAAATTAATCTAGAATAAGTGAAGACTTCTGTTTCACCATTTTCACTAGATTCTTGACTTCTATTTCCTCTTTGTGTTTATTGTCTTATCTAATAATTTTGAGATATCTTCCTCTGACAATTCCCTTCTTGCAATTATAATCAGAAAATGAAAGATTCTTAATTCTCAACTGAGAGCATGAAAGCTAAACAACCAACAAACAACCAAACAAAGCTACAATGATGGTGTTTTATTTCCAGACTTCTTTCCCACCACCATGAAAGAAAATGTATAACCTGAGCAACAGTGATGATTTATATAAGTAAATAGGGATCGGTAACAGTAATGATTTATATCACTCTTGCATAATCTTTCCACACTAGCACTGTCTAAAAGAAGTTACTGTGATGATGGAAATGTTCTATATCTGTCCTAAAATAGTAGCCAATAGCTAGCTACATATAGCTACTCAGAATTTGCAATGTGGATCTTCTAAGGAACTGCAGTTTAAATTTTATTTAATTTTAATCAATTTACATTTACATTTAAATAGCCACATATGACTGGTTGTTACTGTATTGGACACCACCACTCTATATTATTTAATCATACTTCCATTTTCTTATTATGTCATTCCTTTTGACATAGTTGGGAATAATTGATGAGTTAAGAATGAGTTGATAATGCGGTAATTCATAGAATGCCAAAGTAGCAAGATTTGTCATAATACAGGAAATATAATACATATAATTTCATAATATATCTTAAATTTGTAAAAGAATCCAATGTTTTTATATTATAATTGCAAGGTAGGATAATTTTAAATCTCTAGTAATATACTAAGGATAAACCTTGAATTTCTTTTTAAAAGGGAAAATTTTGTTTATATTTTAGGAACTAGGCCAGTGATTTAAATGATTATTAAGTGCAGAAAGTTTTATCCTGCCCTCCAAAATGCCTTTTCAGTTTTCTTTTATGCTGCCTAATATTTTTTAATTTGTGATTTAGTTCCTGTTGTTCTTGTTTGTTTCGTTTCGTTTTTTATTTATGGCTGTGTTGGGTCTTCGTTGCTGCATGCAGGCTTTCTCTAGTTGCAGTGAGCAGGGGTTACTCTTTGTTGCAGTGTGTGGGCTTCTCATTGTGGTGGCTTCTCCTGTTGCAGAGCACGGGCTCTAGGTGCGTGAGCTTCAGTAGTTGCAGCAAGCGCAGCAGTTGCAGCACAGGGGCCCTAGAGCGTGCACTTCAGTAGTTGTGGCACATGGGCTCAGTAGTTGTGGCTCATGGGTTCTAGAGCACAGGCTCAATAGTTGTGGCACACGGGCTTAGTTGCTCTGTAGCATGTGGGATCTTCCTGGACCAGGGATCAAGCCTGTGTCCCCTGCATTGGCAGGTAGATTCTTAACCACTGTGCCACCAGGGAAGTATTAGTTCTTGTTTTCAGCCTAGGAAGCTCACACTAGAGCCCATGAGTGGGTGGTGATCAGAGTCCATGGATTCCTTGAGATGGTGTGTAAGCTATGCCTATAGACAGATGGGCCCATACTTGAGGAGACCACAATATTTGTTGTCACAATACAGATTAAAAACTTCTGGGGTGAAATATAAACATTTTTAACAAAATGTATTTTGAATACAATGTGACTTTGAGAATCAATATCATTTTTTGAAGTGCAAGGCTAGGTTGGAATCCAAGTTCCCCTATGTGACTTCATGCTAGTCACTTTAAACTTTAATTTCCTCATCTGGAAACTGTACTTCTTATTTTGGGGGATGGGAGTAAGGATTAAATCAGATAATTCATTATACATGCTTGGCATTATTTTTATCATTATCGTTATTAGGAAGGTAACATACCTTCTGAATGCAAAGATGTTTAGCAAACAGATGGAGAACTATACTATGTTCTTGGATTGGGAGAATCAATATTGTGAAAATGATTATACTACCCAAAGCAATCTACTGATCAACACAATCCCTATAAAATTACCAATGGCATTTTTCACAGAACTAGACAAAAAAGTTTACAATTTGTATGGAAACACAAAAGACCCTGAATAGCCAAAGCAATCTTGAGAAAGAAAAATGGGGCTGGAGGAACCAGGCTCCCTGACTTCAGACTATACTAGAAAACTACAATGATCAAGACAGTATGGTACTAGCAGAAAAACAGAAATATAGATCAATGGAACAGGATAGAAAGCCCAGAGATAAACCCACGCACATATGGTCACCTAATCTATGACAAAGGAGGCAAGAATATACAATGGAGAAAAAACAGCCTCTTCAATAAATGGTGCTGTGAAAACTGCACAACTACATGTAAAAGAATGAAATTAGAATACTACCTAACACCATACACAAAAATAAACTCAAAATGAATTAAAGACCTAAATGTAAGGCCAGACACTATAAAACTCTTAGAGGAAAACATAGGCAGATAACTCTTTGACATAAATCACAGCAAGATCTCTTTTGACCCACCTACTAGAGAAATGGAAATAAAAACAAAAAAAACCAAATGGGACCTAGTGAAACTTCAAAGCTTTTGCACAGCAAAATAAACCATAAACAAGACGAAAAGACAACCCTCAGAATGTGAGAAAATATTTGCAAACAAAGCGACTGACAAAGGATTAATCTCTAAAATACACAAACAGCTCATGCAGCTCAATATCAAAAAAAAAAAAAAAAAAAAAACCCAACCCAATCAGAAAATGGGTGGAAGACCTACATAGACATTTGTCCAAAGAAGACATACAGATGGCTAAGAGGCACATGAAAAGATGCTCAGAATGACTAATTGGTAGAGAAATGCAAATCAAAACTACAATGAGGTATCACTTCACACTGGTTAGAATGACCATCATCAAAAAATCTACAAACAACAAATGCTGGAGAGGGTGTGGAGAAAAGGGAACCCTCTTGCACTGTTGGCAAGAATGTAAATTGATACAACCACTATGGAGAACAGTATGGAGGTTCCTTAAAAAACTAAAAATAGAACTACCATAGGACCCAACATATACCCAGAGAAAACCATAATTCAAAAAGGCACATGCACCCCAATGTTCTTTGCAGCACTATTTACAATAGCCAGGATGTGGAAGCAACCTAAATGTCCATCAACAGAGGAATGGATAAAAAAGATGTGGTACATACATACAATGGAATATTACTCAGCCATAAAAAGGAATGAAATTGGGTCATTTGTAGAGACATGGATGGACCTAGAGTCTGTCACACAGAGTGAAGTAAGTCAGAAAGAGAAAAACAAATATCGTATATTAATGCATATATGTGGAGTCTAGAAAAATGGTATAGTTGATTGTATTGGCAAAGCAGAAATAGAGACACAGACGTAGAGAGCAAGTGTATGGATACCAAGCTGGAAAGGGGAGGTGGGATGAATTGGGAGATGGAGATTGACATATATGCACTATTGATACAATGTATAAAATAGGTAACTAATGAGAACCTACTGTATAGCACAGGGAGCTCTACTCAGTGCTCTGCAGTGACCTAAATGGGAAGGAAATCCAAAAAAGAGGGGATATATGTATACATATAGCTGATTCACTTTGCTGTACAGTAGAAACTAACACAACATTGTAAAGCAACTATACCCCAATGAAAAATGTTTAAAAAGTTTAGCAAACCCTTTCTATCCTCTTTTGAGAATACAAACAAGGAACCTATGAAATAAGTAGAAAGAATATTAAGGAGATTTTCTTTGTAGTTTTTGCCTAGGACATATGCTATTCACCAACACTGATAAAAATCAAACAAAATTGGTGATATCAGGAAAATTAAAACAATTTTTAAAATATTTTTTCCTTTTCATTAACAAAAGCTACAAACAAAATATCCTCATCCTAAAGGAGAAATTTCATGAAGACCTTCTTATTTTTTCATTCGAGTTTTCTCAATTTAAATATATTTCAAAATATACCAATAACTTAAGGATTATTAATTTTTTTATTGTTGATGATGATGGTGATTGAATGATGATGATTTTGGCCTTTCTCATATTTACCAAAATTATATGTGAAGGGACATTTTAAAGATTAGATAATGTATTAAATAAAAATGAACCTGGTAGTTGACTAAATGGCTAACAAACAGGAAATACAATGTCAACTTCTACATTGTCTTATAGTTTTATGGTAAATCATTACATTTGAACTAACCTATACATCATGTATTAATGTTATATGTTTGTTAAATAAACATTAAATGCTTAAGGCATCCCATGGCAGATTTATAAAACCTAAAACAACTTTAAATGTGTTCATTTCATTGTTTATTATTTCATTTTGTGTCCCCATGATGAATCCATTTCATGGTGCTTTTGATAAATGTTCTTTAAAAAAGTATCAAAAACATAAATAGCTTGAAAATGTTTAGAAACACGAGTTTAGTTTTTTTAATTTTTTCTTTTAAATGTTGATATGAAGGCTTTTTTCCAAAAATGAGCTTTCAGAGTGTTAAAATGTCCTATCTAATGATGAAATTTGACAAGCAGGCTTCCTGATGCCTTTTCCTAAGAAATCCATCTCCAATGCTGAAGCCATCAAGTAGTTGAATTTGTTTCTGCCCTCCCAAGCACAGCTAACTCTATCAACAATATCGAATCAAAACTATGCATTTTACATCACCACTTCAGAATATTAATATAGGAGAGTTTCATTTGATAAATTCCTAAATTCTATTTATTTTATTATTTAATTATTACAAATATCTAAATTATAAATTTCTTTATTTCATAAATTTTAGTTATTCTAATAACTGGAATAAAATATTGGAGAAACAATTAATTTAAGCTAAAAAAGTAAGGATAATAAATGAGATACAGAGAAAATGCACTTAAAGTAATGTACTCTAGAGCCCACAATTGTAGAAATTTATGAATTAGAATATAGACAAAATGTTGATGCATTTATTATCTATATTTTTACTGCTATGTTTTCTTCTTAAGATCTTCCTAGTGGCTCAACTTTATCATAAAGGCATAATTTGCTTTAAATTGCTCACTGATCCAACCAGTTTTACACACTGCCAAATATCTCCTAAAACCTGGCTCAGAGCCTGACATTCACTTGATCACAAACTTAAGATGATTTCTTATTTCCTCTAACATAATATCTGAATTATTCAGCCTGAAATTCAAGGCTTTGAAAATACAATCCCTTATAATGTCACTCTTAGCACCCCTTTTCAGATAACGCACCCTATACTTTACAGTACTTCTAGATGTCTCATATACAGCCCACACTCGTCTCTACACCAACCCTTGTCCAACTCTTTGCCTAGGGTTCCCTTCTTTTCTTTCCCTCTAGAAAAATTCTGCCAGTTCAAATACTATGTATTGTTTGAACTTTTTAAAGTACCACTTCTCTAGGTAACTTTCTTGGTTTCTGACAAATATCTATAATCTCTTCTTCCATTACTCCCATAATATTTAATCAGAGTGCTATGTTCCTTTCAGTTTTGAATTTTGCATTATTTTGAGCCATACATGATTTATCTTTCTTATTGGGACAAAATTGCTGTGGAGATATAGCACTTGAATAGTAGTAGTAAAGTATCTTGTACATATTATACATACATGTAATTTATACATATTTGTTAAATAAATAAATGATGGCCACAAGAATAAATTTTTACTAGAATTATAGGAATTTAACAGACTGTTAAAGGAAAACTACTTGACAGTTTTGAGCATTATGAAAGAGTATCGTGAGCACTAAAAGGAAAGTGAAAGTTTCAGTTTTACTGCAAAATTACAAACAGGAAAAGTAAATTAGACATCTTAGAAAAAGTCAGCCTTACATAGAGGGAATGAATAGCAGATAGTGCTGTAGCTGAAATGGTTCTGGTTAACTCTGGGTATATCAACCCACTGCTCCTAATAAAATGTGGTAGGCCTTGAGGTATAGATTGAGCTTGATTTGTAGTTTTTTTTTTTTATTTCAGGAAAGTATCATGATGGTCTTAGAGTATTCAGCATTTCCTTCATTCTAGAAGTCCAAGCATCCCATATAGATACACACAGTTTCACAGTTCTGTAGTATTTCCTAGTCTGTTGTAACATGGAAGAGATATAGGTAATGAAGTGAGTAAATGTCAATATTTTAGAGGAGGACACTAGTGACATTTTGCCTCAGGTAGTTCTTTGTTGTGGAGGGTCTGTCTGGTGCATGGTACGATGCTCATCTGTATTCCTGGCTTCTACTCATAAGATGCCAGAGATATCACTTCTACCTCTCCCCTACACTGTAACAACCAAAAGTGTCTCCAGACATTGTCAAATGTCCTTGGGGGGCAAAATCGTCCCTAACTGAGAGCCACTATCTCAGAGTAAACTCTAAAGTGGTTTCACAAAGGTGAACTGGTGCATAATTTTCTTTAGTATTAATGTAATTAGCAAGAGATCTTTACAAGGGTGCTAAACAAATTGTTCAGAAAACATTATGTAATACAATTGCTATAATCACAACTCTTTCATCTGTAAAATATTTAAAAGTTTCTAAATTCTCCTTGACAAAAATTTTCTGTGGGAATATTTCTTTGTTGTTCGTGGAGGAGAGGAATATGGATGAGAAGGATATATTATAATGAATAAGATAAGAATATATATATATATATATACATATTTTTTTCTCCAGTTTTATTGATGTATAATTGAAATGTAACATTGAAGTAGCTTAAGGTGCACAACATAATTATTCAGTATATGTATCTATTGCAAAATGATTACCATAATGGTTAGTTAATATCCATCACCTCACATAATTACGATTTTTTTCTTGTGATAAGAACTTTTAAGATCTACTCTCTCAGCAACTTTTATTTATTCATTTATTTATTTTTTGTGGTACGCGAGCCTCTCACTGTTGTGGCCTCTCCCATTGTGGAGCACAGGCTCCAGACACACAGGCTCAGGGGCCATGGCTCACGGGCCCAGCCACTCTGTGGCATGTGGGATCTTCCCGGACCGGGGCACGAACCCGCGTCCCCTGCATTGGCAGGCGGACTCTCAACCACTGCGCTACCAGGGAAGCCCTCTCAGCAACTTTTAAATATACACTACAGTATTATTAATTGTAGTCACCATGCTGTACATTACATCCCAGAACTTATTAATCTTATTATTGTAAGTTTGTACCTTTTAACCACCTTCACCCAAAGAATATTTTCATCTGTTAGAGAGGAAAAGGATGTGAGAGGCAGATGTGAGAGAGTTAAAAAAGAAAGAAAGGGAGGGTGGGAGGTAGGAAGGAAGGGAGGGAAGGAGGAAGGAAAGGAGGGTGGAAGGAAGGAAGGAAGGAAGGGAGGAAGGAAGGAAGGGAAAGAGAAACAGGTAGACTGACAGGTTATGCATAGAACTCAGAAACATTGTCAGATATGTTTTAAAACTTGCAGATCATATAGAGCAAAAGCAACTCTTGGGCCAGGTTCCAATTCATCCAGCTGGAGAAAGAGTTGGTTTTGAAGATGAATAGAGGACACAGAGCTTATTACCAAAAGCATCAATCTCTCTTGTAGTCTAAGAGAGAACAGGAAACAAAGTTATTGAGGAGTGACTAAGGTCAGGAAAAAGAGATTCAAACTGCCTAAGGTGATTTATGATTGTGTAACTAGAGTGAGTTACTTCTCTGAGCCTTAGTTTCATGTTCTGTACGATAGGTCAACAACAGAACCTACCTTATATGCTGTATGAAAGAATTCAATGAGCCAGTGCATACAGAGCATTTACAATAATGACTTACTTGCCAAGTATTTTGTCAGTGTTTATAATTATTAGAAGATAGCTGTGACAAATAAATTTGATTTTATAACACACTAGTGGTCCTAACCAGTAGTGGGGAAAAGTTACAAAAAGTCATTCTTCATTCATTTATCCAACAAATATTTAACTGAAGTCTAGGAGTTATTCTAGGACTGAGGATAAACCAGTGAACAAAACAGAAATAATCTCTGCTCTGATGAGCTTACTTTTCTAAGAATATGCTAAGCACTCAGTAGCATTGTTTATGAAAACTAACACGTGAGTTTTAGGTTACAATGTGAAAAAGTATACTATGTTATAGTGTTTTAATGTTGCAATTCTAGTGAGACAATGGATAGAAATGAGTAATAGTACTGTGCCTTGCATGTTTTAAGACCTATAAAACTGTTTGTTAAATGAATCATTTGGGAGTGCTCATAGGAAATGATTTTTGTGGACAAATAAAATTGTCAAGATAACACTTTCCACCCAAAGATCCACATGCCATGAGCAATGCAAATCACTACTGCTTTAAGCTATAAACCATCTTTATTCCCCCAATATATTATACACTGTGGAATGATACAGTAAATTAATATTAGATATTCATTTATAGTTGCTTCTCTTATATTAGCAATTTGGCCATCACCATCATAACAGGCTAGATGTTACTTTTATATAAGTTTAAATTTCTGTTGTATTTCTTTGATTACAGACTAAGTTTTTTTTTTATTGGTAAGATATTGACTTAAAACTTATTTTTATTTACCTACCTGCAAAACCCTTAGAGATGAATAAATATTGTTGAACCACTGACACTAAATACTTCCATAGCTGTGCTTGCCGATTGTCCATTAGGTGATTTAATAGTAGTTTCATCACAGATCTTTTCAGTTTTCTAAAATCTTTGTTAAAAATATGGAAAATCCATTCCCCTGTATCAATATCTTTACTTTGATTCAAATACTGAATCATTCAAATAAGATAGGAGGCTTCCCAAGTTCATAAAGCTTTTAAAATTTTGAATAATAATTTAAAAAACCAATTTCTTTTTTTTTTTTTCTTTTTTTTTTTTTTTTGCGGTACGCGGGCCTCTCACTGTTGTGGTCTCTCCCTTTGCGGAGCACAGGCTCCGGACGCGCAGGCTCAGCGGCCGTGGCTCATGGGCCCAGCCGCTCCACGGCATGTGGGATCTTCCCGGACCGGGGCACGAATCCGTGTACCCTGCATCGGCAGGCGGACTCTCAACCACTGTGCCACCAGGAAAGCCCTAATCTATCTCTTGAAAGTACTTGTGCTTCTTTATAAATTAGCCCCAGAATTTGTCAGATAAGCAAAATAAATAAACCCATACTTTTAAAAAGTATGGGTTTTTTCCACATCTTATTAATTTTAAAGATGGACTCTAAAGAATAATATTTTTCCTACAAAAAGAAACCTTGGAGAGGAAACATGATGCTTTTAAAGTATCTGCATATTTTGCCTGTTAGTAAGTAGTGAAAAATTATTTGTAGATGAATGACCATATCCCTATTTTTATATGCTTGTGCAAAACTTCCTCATTTGCTTGCATTTTGAGAGAAATAGGAAATATTCATATAGTCATCTAATCTTTAAAGAACTCTTACAACATATCAAGTATTTTGTTAGGATCTGACAACACACAATCGAATAGGTTAAGGTCTGAGATTTTGAATGCTCAAAATGTGGTGAATGAAGCAGACATGTAAAAAAAAATACATATTTTACTAAGTGCAGTGTTTTATAATAGCAGTATATATCCTGAAATATTTAAATCTAATTATTTACTGTTCCCTTTCATTCATATGTGTGTATATATAGTAACATTATAAACATTACATATTATATGTAATAAATATTATACTACTGTGTTCCTAAATTTATATTCAATAAATATGATGTTGTTAGAGTTGACTTATTTGAAGACATTTTAAAAGAAACATGGAAATTATTAGTTTGTAAAAATAAAAATCTGAGTTTAACATATAGGATAAAGCAAGTGTGAATTAATAGTGGTAATGATAATGCATTTTTACGAACCGCCCCTTTTCTTTTCTGTTTAATTGGTACAATACGATACATTATACTAGTAATTTAAAAACAGAATATCACCCACATCCACAAAGTACTGAAGAAAAAGAGAAAAAGTGCCATTCTGTTTTGTGAAGAAGTAGAGCAGGATGAAATGCAACTTATATTGCACCTAGACTGGAAAATAGAGAGATCATTTCCAAAGCAAGTGTGGGATTACTATATAAGTAAACTTTGGTTAAAAAAATATTCCCCATCCTTTTTAATGAAAAACTACAACCAAGAAGAAAATCTACAAATAACTTATATATGGACAGGGGCAAAAAAAAATGTAACTCTTAATAGTAACTTGGCAAAGACATGCATTGAAAGGTTTGGATATGTGGTATTTACTTTCTGACTCCTATTCACGTCTGGATTAGTAAAAATATTAATAGAATAATATATGCATAAATTTGAAGATTATTTTATAAAATTATTATCTACTGTGCATTGTGCTGCTCCTGAAAAATTCCCCATTCGTTTTGATATATAAATAATACAGAAAAATATGTTTACCTTAGGGGTTGCAGTTATTAAAATAAATATTTTGAAGAAATCCTGGAAATTGAAGATTCTTAAAATTAACTCAGTTTTTGAGATGAGTACAGGTTTTTTGTTTTTTTTTTTTGGGTTTTGTCTTTTTGTTGGTTGAGATATCTCAGTAAGAATAGGAATTCTACATTAATTTAATGGTATTTCTAGAATGTTATTGATCATTTGATAACAGTGCTTGATCAGCCCCCTTATGGATACAATAAAGTGATTAATGAAAATATAATAGGAATAGTAATGATAGAGATCTTTATTATTAGTAAAAATATATTAAAGCCCAAATTATTTCCTGTTATTAAAAAAAATTGATACATATATCCACTCTTTTTTAGATTTCCTTCCCATTAACACAACATTGTAAAGCAACTACACTCCAATAAAAATTAATTTAAAAAATAAAATAAAATATTTTGACTTTTAGGCCATGTAAAATGTTACATATTCAAAATGTTATTTTCAAGTAAACACTGTGGCAGGGAGAGATAAATCAAAAGCTTGGGATGAACACACAGATACTACTATATATGAGATAGATAAGCAACAAGGATCTACTTACTGTATAGCACCGGCAACTCTACTTAATATTCTGTGATAAGCTATATGAGAAAAGAATCTAAAAAAGAATGAATATATGTATAAATGAATCACTTTGCTGTACACCTGAAACTAACACAACGTTGTAAATCAACTATACTCCAATAAAATAAAAAATTTTAAAGTATATGAGAAAGAGTCAAGTTTGGGATAATATCACATTACTGTTGTTTTGATGTAAAAAAAAAATGTAATTTTGTGTACCTTGCTAACGTGGTATGTTTAAAGACGAATGCTGACATTTCATGGAACTGTAAACTAGAATTTTGACTGATTATATAAATAATCTCTTCACAATTGAGTGCTTCCCCTGTCAAAATCAGATGAGGAGAGAAAAGTTATTTATGCGGTATATGCATTAAAAAACAAATTGCCGGGCTTCCATGGTGGCACAGTGGTTGAGAGTCCACCTGCCGATGCAGGGGACATGGGTTCGTGCCCCGGTCCGGGAAGATCCCACATGCCGCGGAGCGGCTGGGCCCGTGAGCCATGGCCACTGAGCCTGCGCGTCCGGAGCCTGTGCTCCGCAACGGGAGAGGCCACAACAGTGAGAGGCCCGCGTACCACAAAAAGAAAAAAAAAAAAAAAAATTGCCATTTGTATAATCATGGAAAGTTGTTATCTAATATTACCTAATGCAGAAAACTTATACCAGGAAGAGAATCAGCAGTAGACATTTAATTAAATTAAATATGTGTAAGAATAAAACTCAATGTAAGGTTTGTGACATGAGCATTTAATATTAATTTTACATACAAATGCAGACCCCAACAAAATTTCAATTAAGCAGTTTTTAATATTTTAAAATTAATGTATTAAAATGATAATAAGAAAATAAAAAAATTAGAGTGTTCCCCCATTTAAGAATTTATTTATTAAGCACAGATTTTGTATAAAGCACTTTGCTAGACACAGAGGATACAGAAATGCCTTTTAAAAGTTATACAGAGATGAAAAATAGGACATGCAGCAGAGATATATGACCAAATGTGAGGGTAATGAATGATTGCCCTCAGCAAATATTTGAGTTAAGATTTAAAAGAGTTAAAAAGGCAAAGGATCCCCCCAAAATGGAGCATTTCAGACAGTTTGTATAAAGTTAAAAAACATATTCATTAAAGTACCCGAAAGAAAGTATAATTACCTGGAATTCAAAGAATGAATTGAGTGTTACAAGGCATGAGAGTAAAGACCTGTGTAGATCATATAGAACTTAAAGACTATGCTGATTATTTTTCTTTTAATCCTAAGAGAAAAGATTTACCATGCAAGGTTTTAACCAGAAAATTGATGTCATCAGATTTAGAGGTGTAAAAAGCTGACATGGTGGAGGCCATTCACTTTTGCGGTAGACTAAATGAAAGAAAGGTTGTGGAGATATAAAAAAGCAACGAGTAGATTTCAAAATTCTTTAGGAAATAAGTCAACCAAACTTGATGATTAATTGATTGATTATAGAAAAGGTAAGGGAACAGGAGGTGTCTGGTGTATGTAGCTGGTTGGAGGCTGGTGGTATTTATAGAACTAGAAATTGCTGGAAGAAGAACATATCAGGGGAGAATGTGTCAGTCAGTGGGAGACTTTGAGTTCCTTTTGGACATACTGAGTGTGCCATGTCTTTTCAACATCCAACTGGACATGTCAAATAGGCGTTGCATATACATGAGTGTAGCTTGTGGTACAGAACTGCTCTAGGATATAAACCTGGGAGTGGTTAATGAGTAGATAGAAACTGCAGAGATGGGTGTGGCTAAAAGGACCTAGAGAATTATGTGAGAACAGATTGTGAATCCCATTCTTGGTGACCTCAATATTTAAAGGTTAAATACAAGAAGACAACCCAACAGAATATGAGAAAGAGTATCCAGAGATATATGTCAAATCAGATATGTGTATCTATCAGTGTGTGTGTGTGTGTGTGTGTGTTTGTGAGGGGTGGGAGGGTTGAGTGTTAAAAAAAAAAACCTAGGGAAGATAATTCTTAGGAACAAAGACTAATCAACATATTGAGTAATTCAGAAATAAAATAACAGTATTGTATTATATGACTTGATTTTGGTAACCTAGAGGTCTTCCTAAAAGTTTCACAGAAATACATGCTAAGCATATTATCTGCTTTTGCAGTTGCTTATAATTCAAATTCTGTGTTCTGGATCTAAAGGGAATGCTGAACCATGCTTCAGGGGACCATATGTTATATAAATTCTCACCTCTAATAAATTACTTGAACAGGCAGAACTGTGTATTTTACTTCGCTGAGGCAGATACTGGGGGTGACTTGTCCATATCCCTTTGGCACACACCATTTCTGTGCACCGAGTAGACCAGGGGTGCCAGGGAAATAACACCTGCATCCCCACCCCAGCAATCCTCAACCGAACACCAATGAGTATTGGTCAGTATTCCCTAAATACTCCTCTCCCTTGCCCATCAAGCGAGGTGACTCAGAGGCAAGCCCTACATTGTCTGAGTTCCACAGCAGGATTGCATGCAGCTGCCCACAGGGTAATCTGCTCAATAACACACGCTTGATTGACTTCCTTCCCTTCCTATCTCACTTCCCAGTGCTCCCTGTGGTCACTCCCCATAAAAGAAATATCCCAGGGTCTGTTTGTAAGGATTCTATATTTGTCAGGGTTCTATAGAGAAAAAGAACTAATGGGATTTGTTACAAAGGTGCAGATTCCAAGATCTGCAGGCTGAGTCTGCAAGCTAGAGACCCAGAAGAGCTGATGACTTAGTTCCAGTCTGAGTCTAAAGGCCTGAGAAACCAGAAGAGGTGATGTTATAGTTCCAGTCTGAAAGTCAGCAGGCTCAAGACCCAGATGTTTCAGTTTGATCTGAAGACAGCAAAAAGGCTGATGTGCCAGCTCTAGTTGCCATCAGACAGGAATACTCTCCTATTTGTGTGAGGGTCAGGCTTTTTGTTCTATTCAGGCCTTCAACTTATCAGATAAGCCTCACCCATATTAGGGAGAGGAATCTGCTTTACTCAGTCCACTGATTTAAATGTTAATCGTTTCCCAAAATACTCTTACTAGAATTCCCCAAATAATGAATTTTGGACCAAATATCTAGGTACCGCATAGTGTAGTCAAGTTGACTCGTAAAATTAATCATCACAGATAAACAACACAACTCTCTTCCCCAACATCACACTTTTCTGATTTTTCTTCTGCCACATTTTTCTCTAGAATTGAAGCTTTATTTTCTATGTCAGGATGAAATTAAATTTTGCTATATGTATATATCGTCAAAATTTAAAAGATGATAGCCCTCATTTTCCCAGAATCATTCTGGTTCACACTTGTTATTCTATATAATTAATATTTTCTCTTCACTTTTAAAAGTGTTCTACTTGGAAGACAAAATTATATGATCATCATGCTAACTGATTCCATAAATGTGATGATGGTAATGAAATTAGTGAAGTATATTTCAATCCTTTATTAAATTATTTTTTTCTACTGGTTAAAAATATGACAATATATGTCATATTTCTTCAAATTAATTTTTCTTCCTGGGTTATTTTATACTACAATTTTTTACCATGATGTACATGGAATGACTATTTGTAAATGGGATATTATTGTTGATTATCTTGAATGTATTTTTGTCTTTAAAGGATTGAGAAAGAATGCATTTGAAAAAGTATAAATAATTTATAAGTGGGATACAAGGCCTTCCACAGGATCTTGTTTATTGTTCTATATATGACAAATCTGCATAATATTTCCCTGAAATAAGATAACTAAACTAAAAATTACACCATTGATTGATACTTATTTAATTGGCTTCAAAGTCAGGGAATGACTATAACCTCAGGGTAGTTCAGTTCTTCTATCACAACTAAGGGAAGGGTGAGAATAATTGTGACCCCCTGGAGCATTCAGAGCCTATTTTGTTTATTGTTGAGGATATGGAAACAAGAGGAGGAGACAGTTCCATGTTGACTGCGAGCCACACAAAACCAGCACTAGCAAGGTGTCATAAAGGAATGAGCCTGTTTACACTGTCTCTGTTTTTAGTTTATTTTCCAGTTTTTCTATGTAATATGTATCTCTGTGTTGATTAAACAATATCACATGGCATAAAATTAGAAATATAAATGTCTCAAAGTATTTTTGCATCTTCTTCCACAAAGGATGATTTTATTGTTAAATGGAAATAACTTCATAACAATTATGTTGTAGCATATATAACAAAATGTTAACTTTTAATAACATTCTAAATAACTATTTCAGATGATTTGCTAACTGTGCTTTAAAGCAAACAGCATGTGCTAAGTGCAGCATTACTGCATTTTCAAAAAGATTCTGCATAATGCTTGTGAGACAGTAGTTGATCTCAAGTTCTTTGTGGGTTCCTTATTGTGAGTGCCTGGTATTCCTGCAACAATGAAAGTGTTGTTATTCAAATGCACATAAACGTATTCAGTCCATAATAATAGTATGCATAGCCATCTATAAATAGTTGAAGAAACAATTGTATGAAATGCTTGATATTCATCTGAACCACTTTTTGCAATTTCACTTTTAAATTCAGATTTCAGAAATAATACCACAGTGGAGCTCATAAGATATTCAGATATTTTTGTAAGCTTTTCCTGGACAGGATGGTAGCTTCTTAAAATTGCAGACCCTGTTTCACTAAATCTATATAAATATACACAATTGTATAAATATATACAATTACAAGAAATGGCCTGAACATATATATAGTTTTATATGTGTGTAATGACCTTTTTTAATATTACTTTTTCTTTTCTCCTAGATACACCATCAGTTAAGATTATACCATCCACTCCTTTTCCACAAGAAGGACAGCCTTTAATTTTGACTTGTGAATCCAAAGGAAAACCACTGTAAGTGATTTAATGAGCAATACAATTTTTTACTTTTCTTGTATCCTGCTTTGATTGCAGTCTTTAACTGCAGAAATGCACTATTTTTGTATTTTCTTGGTGGGCAAAGTGATCTCAGAACAGAAAACCCCCTGAACCATGTCCTCATTAAGTGTTTGTGGAAGATTGGTCTTGTATTTTGTCATCTAGTGAAGTTTCTGGGGAGGTTTCCAACTGTGATTTTTTTGTTCTTTTTCTTTCTTTCTTTCTTTTTTTTTTTTCCTACTAAGATATTTCAACCTGAAAGGAGTATAGGCTTAATCAGTCACTGTTTTTACATCATCAGATTGTAGAAGTTACACATGCTGAACTTCTCTCATGAAAAACTTTGAAAATATTGAATCCTCAAAATATGCCCAAGTTTTAAAGTTACATGCAAAATCATTTTCCTAAGAAGGATCAAATCTACACCTCTAGTGTAGCCCCTGAGACATAATTTGTGAATGTGATATGTTTGGAGGTAGTGTGAATGAAAAGGGTCACAGACTCCACATTTTCTATTATAAAGCGATTTCATTGTTAGAATAATGCGTTCTAACATCACTTCAACCCTAAAATTTTACTTTTTGACATTCATGTTTATAAACAGCTAACTCATAGAAAATCTATATTTAATAGAAAATTCAAGTATGGAGTATCCAAATAAGGATTATTTCATTGGAAGTGATTTGATCTTTCTATAGTAGCATTCTACATGGAACTGAAAGTCACTTATTTGATCTTTTTAGAAGCTTCCAATTGATTTGCATTTCTGTTTAAATTTTAATGGGAGGCATTTAATTGTTCTCTATACATAACTATATGGGATAGCTTTTGAGCAAATCAAATTTAATTACTAAAAAATTGTTTCTAATAACATTTGTTATTTAAGTGTAGATTTCATATTATCACATGAGGAATTTTTCTATAGTAATTTTAATACAGAAGCCTGAAATTTCAACTTCCTTAACTGTATTGTCTTATACTTTTTAACACACTAAGTGAATTCATACTTTCTTTATCACCGTATTGTTATTTTAGAACTGTTCTCTCTTCCAGTAATTATTTTCTAGAGATTTAAAATATACTGACTTAAAGAGCATTTTGTAAATTAATCTATTTTTTTCTATCTTTTAAGAAACATTTAAGGCATTTTAGACCTTGAAAGGAGCAAATTTTTTCAAAGTAGCTTTACTACATATATCCTGTACAATTCACTTTTATAGTTCTTACCCTCTGATAAGTTTAAGTTGCTTATAGAAAACATTTTTCAACTGCAGTGCGCTATCAAAATGTGACAGTGCATTTCAGTACTACAGTTTCAACAGAGCTTTTGGCTGTAAGATCAGTACTTTAACTAAGAAAGAAGTGTAACAGACTCTAGTCAGCTTTAGACATACTTAAATCCAGTTTCTTTCCTCCCGATGTTGTATATCTAATACCAGCGCTTCTTTCCTAACTTTCCCTTCCATTTCCACTCCTGTTCCCTTTGCTTATTATTTTCCAACTCTGTCTGTTCCTCTTTCCCCATCCCCCTACCCCCCCACCCCGCCCTTTGCTTCCATTTCTCCTTATAACCTCAGAGGTCAGTGTTTGGAGATATGATAAAGTATCAGGGAATAGCAAAGGATTTTTGCTTTTACCTTCTCTCCATAGTTCTGCCCCAAAGTACATATGTGTACAATTTACACATTTAAATGAGGTGAAGATGGGAAATATAATATATAGAATGCTTGGGAATAAATACATTCCGGCTCAAATAGCATCTAATTACCTATCAAAGATCTTCTCTTTGATTCCATATCCACTCTCACTATCCACATTTTTATTTGTTGGTGAGTACTTAGATTGTGATCTATGTAATTAGCTATTTAAGTAGTCCATTTCCCTCAGCTCAGATATGGTTGAATAGATATGCCTTATTGTGGTCTCTGTTTCAGTTACCTAGAAATAAGCTTGGATATGCAATAATCCTCTGCACTGCCGATGAATGAAAAACACAATCTCTTATTTATTTATGTTATTTAAGAATACAAAGGTTCCAGAAGTTTAAGAAATAGAAAACGTCACCTTTCTCAGAAGGATCCTGATTAGTATCACTTTGCTATAGGTAATGGAAATAAAAAGGCTTCTTGTTTTACAGAAAGGAAAACTAAAGTTCAGTATTACCGACTTTCCTTATTCATCCAGATTTAAAATGAATGAGTCAGGATGTAAACTTAGTTCAATCATTGCCCAAAGATTACATTCCTTCAGCTATTTTCTGCTACTTCAATTGCTGAGTCTAAATTGTCACCTATGTTGGCCAAAGTCACTTTTGAAAAATTAGGATGGGCCTTACAATAACGTGCAGCACTGAAATCGAAGCTCTGGATGCTTGAAGGTGAAGAACTGGCTAGCCTCAAGACACATTTTACTGCTGCTATTCTCTTCTATCAGGCTTTCTGCTGTATTTGTGCCCTTTCTGGCAACTTGCCAAATTCCTACAAAGCTGACCATTTTTAGCATGAGTTTACAGCCATATAGAATATCCTCTAATTAGTATAGTATCCTCTGGCAATTCACTCATAAGCTCCAGAAGGGTTAAAATTATTATTTTCTATCTTTATCATTATAGATCATAATGTTATACTCTATGTGCTATGGTCCACAAGTAAATGTACATTAACTTATTCTCTTGTATTCTCATTCCCAACTCTCTTTTTACCATTTTCTTTCCTTGTAGACCTCCAGGCCATTGACATTAAAGGTATAGCCAACTTCTTTGACTCATTTTTGCCTTTAGACCACTGCTTCTCTTATGCCCTTCCTAATTATCTTAAAATCCACTCTTCTGCATTTTCAAAGTAACTATCATTTCCAAAAAATGAAGACATTAACCTCTTTAAAGACAGTCTCAGTTCTAGCCTCTCTAGTTTATATTTGATCTCCAACAGTGCCAGTTGAGGCAGATAGCACAAATAAAACAAGGGAAGACTGAAAAGAAATCATTGGATTTTCCCAGAAGGAAATTTTACTGATCATAAAGAAAACAAGTCTCACTAGAGCAAAGAGAACAGAACACAAATTGAAATGGATTAATCAGGGAGTTAGTAAGTGGTGGGGAAGTAAAGAAAACAGGAAGGACACCCATTTCAGAAAATGAATCATGAAAAGTGGAAAAGGAATGAGAAAAGAAAGTTATGTCAAACAGAAGTTTTAAAACAAAAAATAGTAGAGAGGCTGTCCATATTTTAAGATAGGATCAAAAAAGCCTGTAAAGAGTGAGAGTAAAAATGAAGTATGTGATATCACATTTACCCAACAGGTAGGTTCGAATTTCCTATTTTACTCTGGTAATCACCGTCAAAGTTCTCCATTATTTTGCTGCTATTACACCTGATTCCCCATTTTGTTATTTTGGAATCACGGAGAAGCAATACTGTCTTAGCTTCTAATTTACTCCTGAAACACCCGATTTCTATTATCCTTACCAACTACCCAAGCCCCCTTTGATGAGCAGGTGAGAAACAGAAGTGGATAACAGGTATATGATTTCTTTACATTTTGTAGCTGACATATCATTTCCTTAATCCGTGATCAAATATTGTTTTTTTAAAAATATTTGACCAATATATGATTTCCTAAAGTATGAGTTATCCACGGTTATTAGGCAAGTTAATAGTAGAAAAAATAGCACCACTATCTTTTGTATAAATCACAAAATGATGGTGTGACTCAACTCATACTGAGATTCATGTTCCTAACCTGGCCTCCTATATGCTAATATTGTTTTTCTTGTTCTAAATGTGAGGGCCACAGTGACTGTTTATAAACAATCATGCCTTATTTGCCTGCTTTGGATTGAAGCCTTTTGCTGTTTTCCTGTGGAACAGCTGCATAGCTTGGGCCAGGACCAAATTGTTCCACTTGACATTACTATAGAGGCATTCTATTCTTTCCTTAAAAAAGAGATTACTGTACATGTCTGTCTATTGTTTTAATTTTAGTTTAAAGTGAGGACCAAGCTAATGCCAGCCACTTTTCTTTAAAGTTCCCAAAATTTTTGCAACCTTCTTCTTTCTTTGGCTGAACTTCCAGACAGCTTTCCGGCAGCAGCATTCTCCACTTATAGAAGTAGAGGGGGAAAAAAGCTGTTATATTACATTAATGTTATGACCTTAAAAGGTGTGGGATTGCCCCCCACATGCTATAGCTAAAGAATCATCATTCATTTTAATCAAATGTTTAACACTTTGTAAATTTATTTCACAAAAGCAATGTGACATTTTCAGTCAAATAAATGTATATTTGGTATTTATTCTATAAAAGAAAATAATTATAGTCATTGATAAATTTTTCTGTATACCTGGCATTATGTTTATGTTGTAGTTATTATTTTACCTCTGGTAACCACACTTTTTCTTATGAATTTGGTATGAATCTAGTATACATAATTGCATTGCACATAACATCGCTATTCTGAATAAGAAGAAAGATTTTACTCTTTAGGAAAACAGATCACATATCATATAATAACTAGTGAGGTGTTTTAGAGGAACACTTACACATCCATTTTCAAAATGATCTAGAATTTAAGAAGAAATCTGATAAAAACACACTGATGCATTTTCCTATTAGCATAATAGAGATTAAAAAATGAGATGCAAATTAAGACAAAACAGTTTCCTCAGCCTAATATGTACCTTTTTACAAATCACAGGTTATTTACTAATTGTCATATAATCCAGTCACAGCCAGAAGAAATGACAAAACAAACAGGAGTTAAAGAAGGCAAGTAATCCAGAGTGAAATGTCTTAGCCCAAAACAGAGGAAAATATGAATTTGTCAACAGAAAAACAGTGCAGAAGGCTGCAAATAATAAAATAGTTTATTTGGGCTCTTAAGAATTGCAATTCAGGAGACACAGATTCTGGTTAAACCAAGAGTGTTCAAGGGAAGAGAAAGAGTCAGGGGCTTATAAAGACAAAAAGCCACAAGGCTGTAAAAAGTTGCCTAGTGAGAATTGTGATTGACGTGAATCAGGAAATATTTGTCCTTGAGGAATCCTGTGTTATTTTAGGGTAGTCCAGTAAGTAGACAGGCTGCCACAAGTTATTTTAGGGTATGGGCCCAATAATTATCTTGAATTTCTGGCAGATGATCTAGATGTCTTAAGTAGGACAATAAGAGATCAAAAGGTTAGATTCTATTCAGGCTGAGATGGGCATAAGTCATACTTTGTAATAGTCTCCTGGCTCCATTTTAGGGAGCTCTCTTAGCAATATAGACTCCATTTTGACTTTCCTTTCACAAATTTTGGGAAAAAGAATATGATCTACAATGATGGCAATTTTATATGATTTGACTTAATGCCTAGTAGATGTTAATTACACAGTATTTGTCTCTCTCCTGCCATCTGTGCTATAGAAAGTCATCTAATTAATCATCAAGGTCTGTGTTTATGTTCAGATATACTGTCTAAGCTGTCATGCTCTGGGGCAGAAAAATCTGTGTGGTGCAGTAGAAAGAGAAATAAAAGTAGCTTTGAATTATAAATCCATAGATATCTGTGGCCTGAGTGGTCTTGAGTAAGTCACGTAACCACACCAAAATGTTTTTTTAATTAACAAACTTTATTTTTTAGAGAGTTTTAGGTTCACAGTGAAATTGAGTGGAAAGTACAGGGTTCCCATATACCCTTCGTTCCTACTCGTGTTCAACATCCCCCACTATTGACGTCCCTCACAGCAGTGGTATATTCATTACAATGAACCTATATGGACCTATCATTTTCACCCCAAAGTCCACAGTTTACCAGTGTTAAGTATACCAAGTATTTTTTATTCTCTAAAATTAGAAAATAAAACCTAGTAACCAAATTGTTTTAAATATTAATGAAAATATATATGCAATTTCTGCCTCCAAGTAATTTCATAATAAATAATAGCCATGAGGATAAGTTATTATTTTGTCAAAAAATTACATACAGTGTGTCTCACCAAGTTTTAAACTCAGAAGTCTTAATTAAATATTTAATACACATGCTGATATTGGGCTACTATGGCAACACTGGGAACTGTGTTACTATCTCAGATTTCTTTCATGGCTCTGAAATTCAAGGTTCTAAGCAGAATAAACACATTCTAGGACAATGGTCTGTGACTTTCCGAAGCATGTTTGAACAGCAAAGGAATCCAAACTAAAGTCATGGCAAAACTGGCAGGGCAACATGGCTATTTTTGTTGAGGTTAAATAGTAATAATGAGCTGTAGAGAAGAGGGACAGAGGCATGAACCCTTGTCAGGGGGTAAAATGTAATATAGCTAGAAGTGGAAAAGTCCTGAGACATAGGAATAGCCCCTCCATACTGTTAAGGTAGAAAAAAATTTAGAACAATTGGAAGGACTGGAAGGGGTAGAGAATGAGTTCTGGTTCCACAAATGTGGAAAAGGCAACATTGTAAAGGAGTTCAGCTGGGATGAAATAGAGATTAACCAGGTAGCTAGTTTTGACAGAAAGCCAAAGCAAGAGCTCTAGAGAAACCAGAACTAAGTGAATAGCATGGTTCATGAGTGGTTGAGAATCCAGAGTCTGTGATGTATAAGGCCTCATTTTGGCATAGGTTTCAAGTTCACTCATGCTAGTCTTATTTTAACCACACAACTATCCTGTTGTAAAAGGTTTACAAAGGCTCTTATAATTGTTTTCATTTTGTAGATAAGGACAGTAAGTCTTGTGGAGGTCATATGACCTTTTCTAGTCACTCAGTTGATAAATGGTAGATTACAAAGACACTTTTTAAAAATTTTAACAACTCTGATGGTTATGTTTTCTTATTTACATAGTGTTTTTAGTTCTCCTATCATATTGACTTTTCACAATAACTCAGAGAAGTTGGCAAGAATGAGAAAATACTTATAAACTTTTAGGAGTGCCCATATTTTAACTAAATAATTATAAAAGGTTATCAATTATGAATCAAACCTGTATTAGCATATCTAAATAGTATCTAAAGAATTTCTAAATATATCTAAATAGTTCTGATTATTAAATATATTTGTTTTTAAAAAGCTAATTATATTATATTCTTAATTTGATATGTTTGAGAAGATTAAGACTGCAGGTTATAACTACAAAGCAATACCTGCAAACGTAATACCAATGTAATGAAATACAATGCACAGCCTTAGAGGGTAAATAGAATAAGCAGGAAGTTCAAAGTGAATACTCCCCCAAAGTACGTCTTTCTTGCTAAATACTACGCTTAATATGTCACCAAAAAAATTGGTGGAATAAACAAAATGAGGGGACAGACCTACTATATACATACTCTCACAAAGTCAGTCCTTGGATGATAAAAGTTACAGAGCATTTAGATTGTTTCCCCCCTTGTGTTCTGATCTCTAGAGAGATATAAAGTTGTCTCAATTAATTAATTAAAGGCATTGTAGTCAGTTTTTTCTAAAGTGCTTTCAAAGGAATAATATTGGGAAATTCGCTCCAAGTTTTCATAATTAAAAAAAATATATCCATGTGCTGTCCTTTTCATACAAGTTTCTCTTCTGAGGCCCATATGGTCTTTTGCTTCCCTCTCATGGCTTCAAAATTTAATCCCATGTTGACTTTCTGGAAACACACAAGTGGTTATCTTGGAAATGAGACCAAATATATTTGGTTTTGATTTTGAAACAAGAAGCTGACTCTCGGTAATCTCCACTGCTGTTATTTAGGATGGGCATCTGTGGTGTGTTGGGCACTCAGTCATTTTCAGTTAAATGTGCCTATGTCTTGTGAAAGTCTCATAAGAGCTTGCAGAATCATGATTATAGATCCAAAGAGGAAATGTACTTCTTGAACATTTACAGGTAAGCAATTTTCTTGCAACAAAACCCCAATTATTTTGTAAATGTTCAGTGGGAAACTCTAACACTAAAATGTCTCAATATGTTTAAGACATTGTGGAGTGATAATGTCATATCCTTGATTAGATTTTAAGATGTGTACTTTTGGGCTCATGGATTTTAAAATCTCTGTTTCTTTTTAATATATTAATTATGAGATTACATCTAAGCATTTTACTCTTTATTTAAAGATCTGTAAACATCCATTTGTGTTTATATAAAAACAGTCATCAAAATGGTAATTGTAGGAAATGTGCAGAAACAAAAATCACTCTTAACGTGTAAAAGAGCTGAAATATCATACTTCATCCTTGATTAAAGAACATGTTAACCTATTGCTCAACAAGTGCCATTCAGTAAGATTTGTTTTTTCTCTTTGCAATTTTTTTCCATAATACATGTCCTAATGTTAGAGCTAGTATCCTTCTGGTGATCACCATTCAACTTACTGAGAAGTGTGTCATTTTGTGCTTGTGGTAAATAATTTGATTATCATTTTTGCAAATATATGGAGAGAACAAACTGTGAAAAAATAAAATTCAGAATCACTGGAGATATTTAGTATTATTTCAATTAATGGTGAAACTGAGAACATTTTTATACCTTGGAAAGCCATTTATTCAAACAACCTAAAGAAATTTTCTTGCATTATATGTGTTTTTACAAAGTGTGGTATATATTGATTCACTTTTCTAGATATAACCTCAATCATACAGGAACCCCTAAACTTCAAAGTTTGAAAAAAATTTAAACAGCAGTGTCCCAAATTGTAGAAAATATGAACATTTACAAATGTTTCCAGTTAGAATGAGTAGAATATGTCAGTGATTGTTGATGGCCTTAAAGCCCAACTCTTTCAAATTCAAAGTACTGGAAATATCTGGGATGCTTCAAGGAAAGGAGAAAGAAGAGAGAGACAGAGAAAATAAAAAAGACAGGAGAAAAGAACACTAACTCTTGTGACTTGTGACCAGCAGATTTCTCTAGAATGGTGAGCTGTGATGGACTTCAGCGCCACCACTCAAAATTACAAGTACAGAGATGAATATAGTGAGGTGACCATCAAGAAGCAAGATTAAGGGCTTCCCTGGTGGCACAGTGGTTGAGAGCCCTCCTGCCGATGCAGGAGACACGGGTTCATGCCCTGGTCCAGGAAGATCCCACATGCCACGGAGCGGCTGGGCCCGTGAGCCATGGCCGCTAAGCCTGCGCGTCCGGAGCCTGTGCTCCGCAGCGGGAGAGGCCACAACCGTGAGAGGCCCACGTACCGCAAAAAAAAAAAAAAAAAACGAAAAAAGAAGCAAGATTAAAAATATAATAGCTTTCCAATATAGGGACAAAAAGACCTAGAGGCCACAGGAGCTCTCACTGTGGGTCACAAATGCAGTGTTTTTCAAATAGCTGGTTGTGGCTTTTAATGAGTCATCAGATTAATTTGAAAAACCGTTTTTAAAAAACAAAAATAAAATGGAAAAATAATAGAATAAGAAAGGAAGGAAGAAAAAGAAAGAAGATGTTACAGTACATTAGAAAGAGCAAGCTTTTATTTCCTGTGTGTATATGTTTGTGCATTGTGTAAAGCTGTAAAATATATCTTTTCCTGTAGGTCGCATTTCAAAAGATTTGAAAATTGTTACATTAACACCAACTGTGGTGAAGCTGGATCTTGGGGACATTCAGGAAAAGAACATGCTAAATCCTAATCACTTCAGTTTCTCTAAAACTGTCACTACACAAAAATGTATGTTCAAACTGAGGAGATCTTAGCTCCAAAAAAAACAGTTGAATGGCACTATGTATGTTCTGTTTAATAATGCAGAAAAGTTTGATCCTTTGAGAAGGATTTCATCCAAATGATTAAAATATACTTGCAAATGTTTTAATCTTAAATTTCAATTATCTTCAGCATTTACTTACATGAAGCATTTAATTCCCTAGCTACCAGATAAATGACGTGCACTTTACTTTTACTTTTCCAAGACCATTGGTTTTAATATTAGAAAAGAAAGAAGTCGTGGAACAGAAACAGTTCTATAATGGTGACACAGTGTTTAACATAAGTATTAGATCTTATAAGGTTAGTTAGCACAATTTTATAGTAGCGAAAGTAATGGATTGTAAAGTAACTCTTATATGGAGAATAGGACCCTGTCATTGCAATGTGCCCTTGAACTGAATGGTTTTCAGGCATCTGACTGATTAGGATGCTTGTAGATACATTTTATATGGTATCAAATTGTGCTTATAATGTACCCAGGTTGATAAGGTGGGAAATTCTGAGAAACTCAGACTCATAAGTTATTGATTTGAAAAACATGAAAATGTTCCAAAGTCTATCTTAGTCAAAGGAGGTTTCAAGGAGTTCCTAAGTTTCAAAGAAATTGAAAATAATATTTTCTTAAGAAATTATTTTTTAAAATATCATAGAGATTTTGAGGTTAATGTACATACAAAGAGGGACTTATTATTGCTTGGATGAGGGAATGAATGTTTACTCAAGATTTCTTGATCTTTTAACCAGGAATTAATATTCCATGTTTACCAAAGGGAAAAAAAATGTTAAGTGTAGATAAGGCATGGGTAATTGTTTTGCTTTAGCACAAAGTCCTTGAGAGATTAGCTTAAGCATTTGTCACAATCTTGAATATTTTTTCTTCAGTGCTAAAATCTGTCACTCCTTCAGGATCATAGCAATCTTATCTTTTCTGGGGATAATCTTTTATTTCTTGTGCCACAAAGCATCTGGAATTATACAGTTTGTAGTATGAATGCTTTGTTTTTCAAAAATGTTAAAATAATTATCAATGAACACTACCTTATCAGTAAAAAGTGGTCCAGGATTTCACAGGCACTCTAAAAGGTGCCATTATTTTCAAGTCTCTAAAGGCACTTACCTCTTGCATATAGTTTATTTTCTATTTCTACTACAAGTTTCTAAACTTGTAGGCAAGAAGTACCTTAAAAAGTCAGAATCAAGTAGCATATGCTCAGATTAATCAGGGTAGAAGAAATCCATTTCTCATTTTCTATTGAGATTTTAAATCTAATGATGAGGTTAACATTGATTTTATTGTCCCATCTGAATCTAATCTTTAATGTAATGAGACTCCTCCTACTTGACACTATACTAGTGCAATAGTTGATTTCAGGAATTTACCTGAGTAGATAAATTCAGAATTAGACTTTCATCTTGCAATTTAATGGAATAAGTAGGCTTGATTTCCCGCTTCAAACTGACTTCATTTATCACTGCATTAAACACCTTTGACCCTATCAGGGAGAAGTACTGATGGTGATATTTGAGTAGGGGCTTTCATTGTTGAGACTTTCAACAGGAATCACTGGGATTCTCAAACTGCAAATAGAAGGGAAAAAATCATTGCTTTTCATAAAAAGAATTTTTCAAGTATAGGAAATATCTTATCTATTCTGAGCAAAGACTAACCCTTAAGAATTATGTGGATATAGCAAGAGACTGAAGAACACGTCCAGAAACCACTAAAATCAGAAGGGAGTGGAGACCAATGAGGAAAAAAAGCTAAGGAACTATTTCACTCTTTCTCTCTCTCTTACACACACAAATACACAAAGATATTTATTAAATGAAATACAAATAACTGCAACAGGCTAGAAACACAATGGAAAATTACATACATTAAAGAGTAGTTAAATTTTCTTCACCTGCATAATTTCTTCAAGTCTCCTTTTCCTTTTGTTCCCTCTTCGCTTACTGTATTATTCCAGCCCTAAATATTTGAAATATCAGGACAGAGCCAACTTCACAAATGATGATACCAGCTGTATCAAAATACAGATTATGCAAAAATAATTATTCTAAATATTGTGTTAAAGAGCTATAGGGGGCAGAAATGTATACATATAATCATATATTTTAAACATTTATGAAAATACATGGGGCACATTTCCACATATCAGAAAAGCAAAACTTTTGTTTTTTGGCCGCATTAGGTCTTCGCTGTTGCGTGTGAGCTTTCTCTAGTTGCGGCAAGTGGGGGCTACCCTTCATTGCGGTGGCTTCTCTTGTTGCAGAGCACAGGCTTTAAGCACACGGGCTTCAGTAATTGTGGCTCGCGGACTCAATAGTTGTGACGCACAGGCTTAGCTGCTCCGCAGAAAGTGGGATCTTCCCAGACCAGGGATTGAACCCCTGTCCCCTGCATTGGCAGGCAGATTCTTAACCACTGCGCCACCAGGGAAGCCCCGAGATGTATTTTTTTATTTTCTTCTAGCACTTGAATTTAGAGTTTCTTAAACTGAAATCATCTTTTCCTTTCCACTGTATCTCAGTTTGTTTCCACCCTGGTTTATGTTTTGTTTGTTTGTCATTTGGTTGGTTAGTTGGTTGGTCTTGCATTGTTATTTTTTCCTATTCAGGACTAAGATTGTTTTCATACAGACTAGACTCCGTAAGGAGAGTTTCTCCTTTGTTTTCACTAACACCATACATTTTCTAGCTCCAAAAAGTTATGTTTACTTTCCCAAGAGCTCTTCTATTATATTCTATTATTCTGTGCTTGCCTTTATTATTACTCCAACTTCATGTAAATCTTTGTTTTCTCTCTTCAGAACTCTATATATGGTCTCTTCATTGAATTTTTCTTTTCCAGGTATTTCACATTGGTATACTTAAAGGAAACTCTGCTCAGAAATATTTACTTCTCAAAAGAGTTAGTAAAGCATTTTTATTTTTCAGGAAGGTCTGGATTTTTCCACATGATACTCAAGGCCAGGGTTGAGTGCCAGGCTAAAAAACGTACAGGTTTAAATGTACAGGTTTTTGTTTTTACCTCCCACCTCTCTATTCCAAACTTTTTCATTTCTTTGCTTCTGTTCATCCTCCTCTTTATGACCAGAATGTTCCCTACCATATTTCATTCTGTATTCCATATTAACGGCATCATCAGTCTTCTGGTCTAATAGTAAAATAATACTTTTTCATGTTCAGCTTCATGTCCTAAAAACTTTGTCTCGGGGGCTTCCCTGGTGGCGCAGTGGTTGAGAGTCCGCCTGCTGAGGCAGGGGACACAGGTTCGTGTCCTGGTCTGGGAAGATCCCACATGCTGTGGCGCGGCTGGGCCCGTGAGCCATGGCCGCTGAGCCTGCGCGTCCGGAGCCTGTGCTCCGCAATGGGAGAGGCCACAACAGTGAGAGGCCCGCCTACTGCAAAAAAAAAACAAAAACAAAACAAAACTTTGTCTCGGACTAAGCTTCTTATGAGCATATTTGGTCCTGTTCCTTAATATCAACTTACATCTTGGCTTTTGATTTTATTACCCCCAGCTCAGTTATCACATCAAATACTTTTAACTTTGCCCTTTCCTAATTTGTTATCTTAGCCAATAACACTATCACCTAGGAACCTTATACTCTTTCCAGGCATTCACCATGTTTAAATTCATCTATTCAACAATACGGCCTCTGGAAGGCAAGCATCCTAACCAGGATTCTGACTCCTCTTGAGCTGTCATCTTCCATTTCTACCGCTCAAAATCCTGCCATAATTAGAGAGATGAGTCAAAAGTTATATCTATCATAAAGCCTGTTGCAATGTTCCTAATGCAGATATGATGAATCTTTATGATTTTTTATAACTCATTTATGCCACTTACCATATCCTGCCAAATGTTATATTTGATTAGACATATTTTATGTAAACTATTAAGGTATAATATCTCAGAGAACAGATATTATTTTAGTTTCCCTATGTCCCTCATAATTCTTGGTTCAAAACTTGCACTGATTTGTTTATAGACACTTGTTGGATAATAATTGTGTAACCTTATGAAGTACCTAGTCAAGAATATATAGGTATACTTTAATTAACAGCAACAACAAAAATGTTCATTGATCTCTTACCTGTCTTAAGATGTAAGTGTTAAGAGTAGGACATTTTCTGGTAATTAAACCCATAGAGACTCATTGAAGATTACTCTACTATAAAACGTTTCTGAAGTTTTGTTTTCCCTTAAGCAAAACTATACGTATAAAGACAGACACATAAATGTTTCATTGATTATGTTTTAAAACAAACCTCAATTGTGATAAGTAAAACATTCAAAGTTAACTTGGCTAATAGTAAAAGTTATTTGATGTTTTAAGAATTGCTGCCATGAAAAGTATAAAATCAATATCAGAATAAAAGGAAAACAAATTTCATTATAATTAAGTTACACAACAATCAAATCTGAGGAAAAATCACAGCTTGTATGTATTCTCCAAGGGCCTAGATCAATATTTTTACAATAATTAAGAATATACCTTTCAATATATATAGAAAATTACTTACAAACTATGTTCAGAAACATCTTGTTTGATCCTCAATAACAAAATAATCCTTTATGTATCTTTAAATTTGAAATGATCAACATAATAAATAACTCCACAAGTAATCCCTTTCAGTCTCTTTCTGCTTATCTACCATATCCTTTGCTTCCATCTGAGACTCATTACAAAATTATGTTTTGAATTGGTTTCACAGCTTTGAGAAAGGCTACTCTTTGAACTTCCTTTGTATTTGTATTTAAATTTTAAAAAAGGAGCAAGCAACCCCAGCTTATGTTTTCCTATTTTCCTTTTTTCTTCTTCCTCACTTGATTGACAAAGTTTGGACTGTGGTTTATGGATACAATATCCATCTGCCCAATGGAGATTGCCTAGGCTAGATTTCTCTCAGAATCCTCCCTATGGGAACCCAATAAAATTAAAATTCTGCACTTGAAACCAATTTCAAACCCACTTTTCAATTAATTTTCATTTAAGTTCTCTCCCTCCATTTCTCTAAAAATTTGATAGCATGAATGCTGAGGTTTTATATACAGACTCTGCAGTATAATTTCTTGAATTAAAAGTTTGCTTAAAGCAGAAAAAGGAATCAAGATGTTTACATAACTCCCGCCACCTTCTTTCACTTTAGAGTAAAAATATTATAAGAAATAAAGGGGAATTAGGCTTTAAAAATATCTCCTGAGTATTGAAGCTTCAATCACATCTACTGCCACCCGTGGAATTTCTAAACTGAAATAAATGCAGTAGTCATCTTCTTGTGCCATATAAGGCCCCAAGTTATTAAATATAAGTTCATGCTTTGTCTTATATTAAAGGAAATGTAAGATATATGTAATTGTAGTATGTAATTTCTTTCTTTTTCCTTTGAGCCAGAACAAGGTGTTTACTTGAATGCTATTACAGTAACTTATTTTTTTCTTTTATCTAGAAAAAGTAACTTAATTTTCACAGGATTAATTTTAGAATTAGAACCCAACATGTACTGTGCTTATTGAAGGAAAAGATATTGCAGAACTCAAGGGGGATATAGCCATTTGGGAAAAGGAAGATACTGGAGAGTGTATCCATTCCAAAATTTGGAAGACCTTTTACTCTTGTCCACTTTGTAAGGATACTAGGAGAATTCTTTCCTTAGGAGATCTGTATTGTGGGACTGATATTTCTATAACTGAACTGCTTATTCTTTATTCTTCTCAAGCATGAGCCTAAAAGGGAAAATGGGAGCTATGAAGGCAAAGCTCACCAATAGTCTCATCAATAGGTATTCTCATCAATACCTAGGGAGTGAATGATTCCATATACAGTTGGAAGAATTAGAGGGATTATTACTGTGTCATAACTTTACAGAATAAATGCCCTAATGACTAACTCAGGAGTTTCAGTGGATATTAGTAATTATGCTTATATCTAGTTCAAATATTAAATAAACTGGTAGTCTGAGAAAGTTGTGGCAATTCTTTCCAACACTAATTTATAAAAAGGAATTGTTAAAGATATCAGAGATTCTCCTATTATATATCTACAAAACAGTGAGTCAATAAAAGTTTTTTAAAAGTCTGTTAAGATAAAAACAACTTCACCAAGACGTTAGGATACAAGAGAATAAATATATAAGCATATTTGGTTCCTTTTTTCACTTTTATTTTCTTGTTGTTTTTGCTTACCCTAGGAAGAAACTGCTACACAAGTATTTTTAGGCACCTAAGAAAACAAAACATCTTTTTCAACCTTATAGATTTGGTAGACAAACATAAATTTAATTTCATCTCATTCAGAAGATTTTCTACTTTTAGTTGAAAATTAATTGCTTTGAAAGGGGCAACTCTCTGGATTGGCTATCTTAATATTCTTGCTGTAGAGTTATACAGTATTATCTCATGCCTGATGCTGTGTCACTGTCCTCTTATTACTGGTGTCTGGCTCCTACTCTTTTTCAGCCTTATCACGTAGAAACTGTAGACTGGAACCACTTTTTAAATGATCTCCTTTGGTTGCCTGAATAGCAGGGAAGATTTTTATTCATTTGCAGCAAGAAATTCAATCATTCTAGGTTCCAATTAGAGAAAGCCTAGGGGCCCTCTTTATTAAGATGAAACACAAATTGTATCAAGACTTGCTAAACCAGTTAATATTTTTATGGTGAAGCTTATTTTATTAAGAAGCTTGAACATTTTAAGTACTAATTGGAATATGTGTAGGCTATTTTTAATCGATGTGTAAACTCTAACCTCCATTTTGTTAAAATTGCATCTTATGGTGGTAACATTTTTTGCCACCTTGAAGTTTTATCATTCAGAGTACAATCAAGAATACTGCAGTGTTCGGTGTCAGGAGTGACTTATACTGCTGTAATCTCCTGTTAACCATTTTTGCAGGTGTTTGTTCATTATTTCCTAAAAGAGAGAATTATTATTTTAGAAAAAAAGTTTTTTAAATACTGGCAACTTGAATAATTTTTCTAGATCTTTAACTTCATTTCTATACACAAAATTTAAAATATATATCTAAATTTAATTACATATTTACAGAGCCATGTGCTTTAAGATATGACTTAAAGCTTATGAACACTAACAGAGAAAAAATTGACAGTTTAGATTTGGGGAGTATATTTTATGTATGGAAATGTATAGGTATTTGCATATAATTATATCTGTGTGTTTAAATTCCAACTTATATATGAAGAAATATTGCCTCTTAATATAATAAAATACTTCTATTAAGCAGTATTTTAAGGATGAATTTTCTGAAATTCAAATTATCCTTAATGTAATTGTTATCTTAATGTTGGCCTTATGTGGCTTTGTAGAAAGGATGCAATTTCTAATTATTTCACTTACATGCAGTTAATCATAGTTTTATTGTGCCTGCTTTTTTATTTAAAGAATTTTAAGGATGTCTATGGTCCAAGATTATCCAGTCTATCAGTTTTAAAATAAGAATTAGTAAATTCAAATAGCAAGAAGCAAATGAGGAATATATGAAGAGAGTTGAGAAGTATTAATGGTTTGACTTTTATTAAAGATGCTATCAGAATGAGTTGTCTATATAATTGGATGATATAAATTATTGTATTATTCTAATGTTTTTAGGTGACAAGCTTTTACTAAAAAACTAAGTGACTTTTTTACCATACTGCTGATCTACTTATTTTGATACAATTTACAATATTTATTATTATTTGGTTCGCAACTTTTATTTCTTTTACAAAATTTTGTTAGAAAAATATATATTCTTCATCTTAGAAAAGCTGTGGTAGTCATAGGCACCACTTATCAAGACCTATGTTCTAATTGTATTCACGACAACAAAGCATAAGTTCAACGTTTTCACCAAAATAAACAAATAATTAAAGCTTTTTTGAAAATAATTTATAATGGTAAGATAAAATCATGTTTAAATTTAAAAATTTTGACATAGAAGAACTAGGAAAATATTCATCATGTTAGAACACAAGGGGTAGTGGGCAAAGCATTGACTATGGATTCAGACCAGGGTTTGAATACATCTCTAATCTTCTATATTATTATCTGCATTATATTTTTTAAAATGATACTCACCATGTTCTTACGAGGATTATAGTAAATCTACGTAAAGTAACTAGGACATTGTCAACACATGGTGATAGATACTAATAACCATTCTTATCATTAACAATTACATAAGACTGAACTCTTTGAAGACAGAAATTCATGATTCATTTATCCTTTCTTCCTTGAAAGCAGGTTTTGAGAATTGTTTGCAAGTATTTGATTAAAGGAGAACTGTCAGTTTCTATGAGTTCAGTTTTTTCTTAGATTCCACATATAAATGAAGTTATATAGTATCCGTCTTTCTCTGTCTGACTTTTCCACTTAGCGTAATGCCCTCAAGGTCCATCCATATTGTCACAAATGGCAGGATTTCCTTCTTTTTTTTAATGACTGAATAGTATTCCATTACATTTGGAATTAATTTTCTTTATCCATTCATTTGTAAATGGACACTTAGGTTGTTTCCATGTCTTGGCTATTGTAAATAGTGCTAAAATGGATATGGGTGCAGATACCTTTTTGAAACAGTGATTTTTTTTTTTCCCCCTTTGGATATATACCCACAAGTAGAATCACTGGACCATATGGTAATTCTATTTTTAATTTTTTGAGGAACCTCCATACTGTTCTCCATAGTGGCTGCACCAATTTACATTCCCATCACCAGTGTAGGAGAGTTCCCTTTTCTCCACACCCTCCCCAACAGTTATTACTTCTTGTCCTTTAGAAGGCAGCCATTCTAACAGGTATAAGTGTTATCTCATCGTGGTTTTGATTTTCATTTCCCTGGCTGTTAGTGATGTTGTGCATCTCTTCATGTACCTGTTGTCCATTTGTATATCTCCTTTGTAAAAAATGTCTATTCAGATTATCTGTTTTTAATCAGGGTTTTTTGCTGCTGACTTGTATGAGCTCTTTCTTTATTTTGGATATTTACCCCTTATCTTATTTACCCAGACATAATATTTGCAAATAATTTCTCTCATTTCATAGGCTGCCTTTTCATTTTTTAAGTTGTTTCTTTTGCTGTGCTGAAGCTTTTTAATTTGACGTGGTCCCACTTGTTTATTTTTGCTTTTGTTGTCTTTGCTTTTGGTGTTAAACCTGAAAAATCGTCACCAAGACCAATGCCAAGGAGCTTCTTTCTGTTTTACATTTTCAGGTCTTACATTCAAGTTTTTAATCCATTTTGAGTTGATGTCTATGTATAACGTAAAATAGGGGCCCAGCTTTATTCTTTTGTGTGTGGCACTTCAGTTTTCCCTGCACTATTTATTGAAGAGACTGTCCTTTCCCCTATTGTGTATTCTTACCTCCTTTGTCAAAAATTAATTGACCGTATATGCATGGGTTTATTTTTGAACCTTCTATTCCATTTATCTATGTGTCTATATTTTTTCCAATATCATACTCTTTTAAGTACCATATCTTTGAAATATCATTTGAAATCAGGAAGTGTGAAACCCCCAGCTTTTCCTTCTTTCTCAAGATTGCTTGCCTATTTGGGGCCTTTTGTTGTTGCATACAAATTTTAGGATTGTTTGTTCTTTTTATGTGAAAAATGCCATTGGAATTTTGATAGGGATTGCATTGAATTTGTAGATTGCTTTGGGTAGTATAGACATTTAATAATAATTCTTTCAATCTATGAGCAAAGACCATCTTTCCATTTATTTGACCTCTTCAGTTTCTTTCATTAATGTCTTATAGTTTTCAGTGTACAGATCTTTCACCCCCTTGGTTACATTTTTTTTTTCTAAGTATTCTATTCTTTTTGATGCAATTATAAAATAGATTTTCTTAATTTCTGTTTCTGATATTTCATTATTGGTGTATAGAAATTCAATTGATTTTTGTCTATTGATTTTGTATCTTGTAACTTTACTGAATTCATTTATTAGTTTTAAGAGCTTTTTAGTGGAATTTTTAGGGTTTTCTTTATGTGCTATCATATCATCTGCAAATGAAGACAGTTTTACTTCTTCCTTTCCAATTTGGTTATCTGTTATTTATTTTCCTGCTTAATTGCTCTGGCTAGGACTTCCAGTAAAATGTTGAATAGAAGTGGCCAGAGGCAGGGGTGGGGGATAGGGGAAATGGGTGAAGGTGGTCAAAAGATACAAAATTCAAGTTATAAGTTCTAAGGATATAATGTATAGTATGCCAACTATAGTTAATAATACTGGATTGTATATTTTAAAGTTGTTAAGAGAGTAGATCTTAAAAGTTCTCATCACAAGAAAAAAAAATAACTATGTGAGGTGATGGATGTTCACCAAACTTATTGTGGTAATCATGTGGCAACATTTACATATATCAAATCATTATGCTCTGCACCTTAAACTAGTGCAGTGTTGTGTGTCAGTTATATCTCAGTAAAGCTAAGGAGGAAAGAAAAGAAAAGAGATAACTTGCAGAAAAAAAAACCTCTAGAGGGATGAGAAAGCAGGAAAGGTAAAGGGGAGAAATTTCAGGTGGTTTCAGGCAAAGCTGTGCCCCACAATGGTGGTCCCAAATGCAAAGGTATAATTCCAGGTGCCTCTGTGGAAGGCTGCTCCAATAACCACAGGCAATCCTCCAGAGACCAGCAGGTATGAGACATTTAGCCACAGAATCTGGGCCGCAGGACCTGCTATCTATCAGTGACTACTATAGTGAATCAACTAATTAGCTCCTTAATACATGTCTGCTTAGTTAAGGAGAATAGAATAAAATTATAATTGCCATACCTCCAAAATCTTCTGAGTGAGTGCATTATGATTCTTTTGGTACCTTATAGAAGTTAGCACATAGTTATCCATGAAATGAGTGTTAAATATTTATAAATTCCTTAATTAATTCACAGAAT
This sequence comes from Delphinapterus leucas, assembly GCF_059928025.1. Taxonomy (NCBI): domain Eukaryota; kingdom Metazoa; phylum Chordata; class Mammalia; order Artiodactyla; family Monodontidae; genus Delphinapterus; species Delphinapterus leucas. The sequence continues at coordinate 38,876,188 of NC_143132.1, forward strand.
ATGTAACATTTCATATGTTTTTTGTTTATATGCATGTTTAAATCCAATAGGCCAGAACCTGTTTTGTGGACAAAGGATGGCGGAGAATTACCAGATCCTGACCGAATGGTTGTGAGTGGTAGGGAGCTAAACATTCTTTTCCTCAACAAAACGGATAATGGTACATATCGATGTGAAGCCACAAATACCATTGGCCAAAGCAGCGCAGAGTATGTTCTCATTGTACATGGTGAGTACCTTTTGACATTATTATACATGCAAGAATGACCTGAAAAACTGCTTAAATTTATCAAAATCTTTAGAATAATAAACAAATTTAAACGGGTTTTCTTTTTCTTTCACAAGGACTTCTCATAAGTGTAAATATCTCCATGATTCACAATTAATATGTTTCAAGTCAAACTAATAAAATAAAATTACAGCCTATACTCGAAATAAAATTTATATTTGTGAAAGATTTTTTAATTATAAATATACTGTATAATATTTGGTGGTGAATAGTAAATCATATTAATGGTTTTCTTTACATTTTATGCTTTAAATTATAAATCAGAATCATGAAAACAATATTTTCCCTGAGTTAATTTTGGTAGTATTATCATAAAAATATGCTTTATAATCACTATTACTAGTTTTACAAAGAGAGATAGCATGTAATCGAGATGTAGCAAAGACAGAGGTGTACAATACTAGTGAAAACTGCACTAATTTCTTAAGAACAATAATTTGAAACACCCACAGACATTTTTTTCTCCTCTGCAATGATCTCACAATTTGAGTAAATATAGGAAAATGGCAAAAAGACATGCCAATACCCAAGATTGAAAATAATCTCTGTTTTTCCTAAACTCCAAAAGCCAGGATAAGTTGTTCATGAGGTAGCTTTAACATATTGTTAAACGAAGATGAACTTTTCTGAAATCGATAAATATCACAATAAACAAAATTAGTCAGATTTCTTTATTGCAGGACTTCTCAGAGTTTATTTATAGGGTACAATGTGAATCTCCAGGAGAAAAAAGCATTAGAGAATGTAAGATTTTTCTCATATAGTTCACCAAGAAAACGTTTTTTTTAAGACTAATGTTGTGTTCTACACAATATTACAGTATTTGAATGAGTACTGTGTAAAAATTACACAATGCTGTAATAAATCCAATGGATCTTAGAAATCCTGAAGGGAGTACACTTATTTGAAATCTTTCTCATGAACCTAAGTATAAAATAACTGTAAGAAGCATGAGTTAATTTTATACCTTTCCAAAAAAGGAATTTGGGGGATAAAGTCTAATTCTTTGTAAAGGGATTTAATTTTAGGGGAAAAATAATCCCATTTGTGTTTTTTTCCAAGATGTTTACTTTTTTATGATACTGGCCAAAATTGGAGAAAGAATAATGTATTAATTCAATTTACAACTTTATTTTCAAATTGCCTTAGTGTCTACTATTTCTCAGTTCTTAATAACACTTTTGTTCTTGAAGGCAAACAAAGTCTTGCATTGAATAGACTTTCCACATATAGACATCTTGAAGATAACAGAGCTGAGAGAGTAATTTCTAGTATCTCATGAATTGTGCAAATTCCAGCTTTTGGGAAAGATCAGCCTAACCAAATTAGACTGATAAATTGGAATTAAGTGTGGTAACCCCCTGTAGATAAACCCTACCGGGCTCACTGCCAGAGAGAATATAACAACCACTGAGTGTGTCAAGAAGATAAGTTAGATCCTTAGAGCAGAATCCAGGAGTAGCTTTCAGTTCGTGCTGACCTGGATGTTTAGATCCTGCAGTCACGGAAATGAAGTCTGATTCACCCTCAACTTGATAAGCGCTTGTCTCACCTAACAGTTTTGGAACCTGGGGCATGTTGCATAGCATGTCATATTGTGTTGAAAGCAATATGACATAAAAATATAGAGAATTAGAAGGGAAGTGACAGAAAAAATAATATACTTAGATGAAAAGTATGTTATTTGTTTTTTTAAAGTAATTCAAGTGGGGAAAGTGCATATGTTTTCTCAGTGTTTGCAAGCTAGCCAACAGCATGATTTCCTAAATAGCCAAGTTACCTTTAGGTAGTTGGCAGTTGACATATTTCTAATAAATACTTCTCTGAGCACTTTGTAAGAAGTCATTTTTGGCTTTGCTTTTTGAACTACAATTCATCAAAAGCACCCCATAGATTAATGCTATTCATGCTACTATATAAATGCTGTGAAGTTCAACAGTGGTTTACCTAGGATTATTGACACAAGTAATGAGAGGCTCGATGAAACAGTGAAACCATATTACACTGTGTTTAAAAAGGGCTCCAATTGGGTTCATTACAAAATAAAGGGTTTTTTTCCTCCTTTGCGCACAGGGTATAATGTTTCATTAGTCACTGGTTGTATAAATATAAAAAGCTACTCTCTTCTGTTAATGGTTTGGCCATTTCAAAACCCAAGTAAATGGTGAAATTTGAGTGGTATTTCAATCTATAATGAATGCTGTATGCATTTCGGAATGAAGTGATAAGTGATCATTCGTGAGAACTTTACCCTTTTATCTTTTACACCAAGTTTGATTTTACATTAGCTGTGATAATTTAATATAGCTCTAGCACAGAAGAGCCTTTCATGAGCTGAGACTGTCTTTGATTCTACCACAGTTACCTAGGTTCTATTGATTCGAACTTGATGGAGGTCAGAGCACTTTGCTGTGAAATCATCTGCTATCTAGGTACCATCCTAAATGGTTAGATTTTATTCTTTGGGTGTCAGTGGAAGTGCATTATTTAAATGTTTTCACACTTAATTGTTAACAGCACTGACTTTGTATGTCATGGACACTGGAGTGTTCCCCTCCACCCTAACCCCCATGATACCTTTGCAAATTTAAACATTACAATTTCAGATAGTAATTTGAAACTGCCAGTCTGGTTCTCACTCTCAATGAAAGGCCTAACAAAATTCAGTACATGTATACAAATACCTGTAAGATAAAACATTACACTTTTGGGGCTTCCCTGGTGGCGCAGTGGTTGAGAGCCCACTTGCCGATGCAAGGGACACGGGATCGTGCCCCGGTCCGGGAAGATCCCAAATGCCATGGAGCGACTGGGCCCGTGAGCCATGGCTGCTGAGCCTGCGTGTCCGGAGCCTGTGCTCCACAACAGGAGAGGCCACAACAGTGAGAGAGAGAGGCCCGCGTATCGCGAAAAAAAAAAAAATTACACTTTTGAAATGTTTGCACTGTAGAGATTCCATTAGGAAAAAAGGTACCATTTTTTCATTAACAAGCTCAGCAATGGAAAAATTGATCTGTTAAATTACTAGCCATAGTGATACTATTAATTCCTGTGAGCACAGTAGTTTTTTTTTTGTTTTTTGTTCTGTAAAATAAATATTGAAGTTACTCTCATGTTATTATTGTTATCATGCTATTTCTTTCTTTTGAATGGCTAATTACGTCCATATTAATGGTCTTGAAATATGCTGTTCCGTTGCTGTTTTTACTATTTGGAGAACTCAGATCAAAGGAGATATTCATTCATTCACCAAATAAGTATTTAGCATTTACTCACTTAGTGCAAATGCACTATAGGAGCAAAGGTGAATATCACTCAAGAAGCTTAGAGTTAAACATGAACGATAAGCATTCAAGTAAGTATAGTACAAAAATCAGAGTTATAGGAGTATGGATATACAATGATGTAGATATTCAGAGTTTGTGACAACATGGTCCAAGTGTCTGGAATTAAAAAAAAAAATAGTAACACAGTACTTCTGGATTATTTATAAACAAATGGCATACATCATAAATAGAAGTACCCACCAGTGCCAGGTACATAGATATATAATAAGTCAGAGTATTATTATTATAATATTACTAGTAGCCTTATGATACCTTAAAGCAATCTCAGTCCAGTGCTCTGGTACAAAATTTACCCAAAGGTTGTGTACAATTTACTGCCCATAGTCTTCCCTGAATGGCACCCAGAGCATAAATTAAGTTATCCCTATTGAAGAATGAGAAAATTCTATATTCTTGTTAACTAAGCAATAGAGAAGATCATTAAAAATCAACACTACAGCAAATTAGTAATATAGAGAGAGCAGGATAAAAGTTATAATCACCCTTGTTTCTCTGATGCAACATCAAGTTCAGAAAGTTTAGGTAAAATATCCTCTCCTCAAAGAAATGCTACCCAGATCTCCATCTTTTAGTATAGAGATCATAGAAGATACCTATTCATCACACAAGGAATGGCTGCATAGAAGTGAGAATGACCTGAGATTAATCTTATTTTGTGGTTGGGGATGATTCAAGTCCTTATATTTATTTGTCATCCACTTATTTAAAAAGTATTCTTTTGAAAGTGTCAGAAATTTATAGTACCTGGGAAATTTTGAAAGAATATCTATGAAGACTGGAAAACATAAATTACCACTTCCCCCCAAATCCTATACTTCTTCCTCCTCAACTATCCCAAAGCCTTTGACCTCCCTTCACACTCATGCTAGAGAAAGGCATAACCACGCCTCAGAATACATATGGAAGATGGACAGTGGTGCTGGAACTCTTTTACTATCATCTGCCCTCCCCAGAATTCGGGAAGAAATACAGTAATACAAGTAGAAAAAATGAGTAACTTATTTCTTCTTCTGCCAGTAGCTGTACTAACTATGGCAGGTCCACACTGTAGAGAGGAGTAAGGGGGAGTCCAGTGTGAGCTTCAGTGGAGAGGACACTCCACTTAGGACCCATCTCAGGGCTGTCTCACACAGTCATGGCAGAGTTGAGATGCACTATTCCAGAACTTTTTTCATGATACTCACCATCTCTCTTCAAATTTACTTTTCATATTACCATAGTAGCCCTTATATGAAATTTTAAATTATCTTACCACTACTTTTATTCCATTACTTCACTGTTTTTGACTTACAGAAATAAGCTTTTATAACAATTCATTACTTCTTCATTATCTTAACTCTTACTATTCTTATTTTGAATAAAATTACCCACTATGCATCTTTCCACATTTTTACTTTTCTTTATATGTACATATTTAGCTTTTTCTAGCAAATTTCATATGTAGGACCATATAAAAACAAGTAAAATTTTTCATAACTAGTATTATTATTATAGTAGAAAGTGAAATAGTATAAAAAGCTTGTTTATGTAATGCCAATCAGTTTACTGACAGTTGCTGACTTTGTATTCCTAAAATATCACTTGACAGTTATGGTTTGTTTTATATATTTATTCATGTATCTATTGAAATGAATACTGATGAAAAATGTGATATTGCTTTTTGTTTGTTTGCTTGTTTCCAGGATAATTTACCTCAAAAATAACACATACATAGAATAAGATCGATCACATTTTATTGTTAGCTAGTAAGAACATTTATAAAAATAGTGTTTCAGATTTTTAATTTTTATAGTAAGAGAATATTACTGCTAGAAATATCTATGTGTTTTCGTTTAGTGAAAGGTATCAAACTATTAAATATGCCTTTCCAGCTTAAAAAAAAATTGATACAACTGCTACTTTCATTTCACTTTACCTTTATTGTTTAATAATAAATGTCAAAATTACGCAGAGGCAGAATGTTGTACACCAAGATATTACAAATTCCTGCATCAAACCAAGCTTCCAAACTTTGTTGTTCATTTAGATACCCGTCTCTTTCAGAGACTACAGGTAAATGCAGGTTCACTTCCCATCCCAGGTGCTGATTCTTCCTTTCAGTCAATTTGTTTACCATGGGAGAGAGGGAAATTGAGTCATGGAGGGTAGCCTTTCTTTCACTTTAACACACATTTCCAAACCATCTGTTATCTCCTTCAAATACTTAACTAAGGTACAAGATATAAATTCAATTGCTTTAGGGTTTTAGTTCCTGATCCTAAATTTAGCAAAATAAATAATACATATATAGATGCATGCCATACTAATTATGAAACAGATTAGGGATATCATAAAGTAATATCCTAAATTTGTGTTTAAATTTGTCTTACTCTAGAGCTAAGCAAATATGATTATAATACATACTTTCCTAGTCTTAAGGTATATATTTTATATATTCCTTCTATGATTATCAATGACTTGAAAGCTAATGAGAACTCTCATTAATTAAAATTAAGAGTGTACTTCTGTGCTTCATAGTAAATATGTAGCTAGACTAAAAATTTGGCAGTCACACTTACATTTACTGTTATAATTATCCAGCAACAAAACATTTAGAAACATTGAGAGTCTACATGATTTTTTTTGCTTAGCTGTGCTGTTAGGAAAGGTAATACAGATCAAAATGGAAATAAGAGAGTGAATCTTTGGGCTCAGATGAGTGGGTGGGGAGCAGGAAAGAGAAGACTGGATTAATGGACAGATGTACAGCCAGCCTAGCAAACATTTGAAAGGGATTCAGCTAAAATCTGTTTCCTCACATGGAAACAGACCTGCCAGTTGGTAAATTGATTCTGTGTGCTCATAATGAGCATTTTTCCTTTGGAGATGCTTTCTTTAGAAGCATAGATAGAAAAATATATGGTGTAGGAAGAAAAGGATAGAAAAGACATCCATGTGGAACAACAAAGAGTGCACTGATGGAAGACGCCTATGGCTGCTGCTCTCATCTCCAGTTGAGAGTTTCCAGACAATAAACTAGCTGGATGAGTCTTAAAACAGTACCTTCTTTAATCGCTGAGATAAAACATAGCATCTCTGGACATGAATAAGCAGGGAGAGCTGTGATGCCTGTGGGAAAGGAGTACCTCTGACTGGATGAATATGCTGTTGAACTCTGCAGAGAGAAGTGAAATGGGATCAAGTAGTGGAGACAGGGGCACTGCTTTCTTTATAAAGCATTTTGAAAAGTGGATATGTACAGGCTTACTCAACACGGAGTTGAGGCTAAATTTCATTTCTTTAAGATGAGCCTGAAGTGGATAAAGTTTCACCTTTCAAGGTAAAAATTCATTGAGATACCACTCTGAAGTAAATGTTTCTGTGGTACCTAGATGGATCACTGACTAAAGTGTCCATGCGGAAAACCCTCATTCCTGTCTGAAGGGAAGAAAGACTCCACCACCCAACAAATCCAACATTTAAAATGTTTTCCCTTGCACTCTTTATATATGATCTTTTGTCAATTTCAGAACAGAAGGGTTATACCCATGGCACTTAGTCTTTCTATATATTTTTTTATGTGCAAAAAAGGCTAGTTTATAGCTTTATAAAATGTATAGAGCTCTTCTCCCCAAGTATATATGCATTAATTCATTAGAGAAATTCAATCAATATTCAATCACCCATGGGGGGAAATTGTTGGCATTCCTTTTTAGAAACAATGGCATGCCTAACTAGAAGGAGATTTTACATAAAATCTGCTTTGTAGCTTCTTACAAAAATGTAGTTTTCACAAACATTGTAACAACATATAACATACTTGTTCCAGAATCTAAGAATTATCCTTGAATCCTCTCTGCCCTTCTTTCCAATTCATCAGCAAGTTCTGCTGGCACTGTTTCCAAACCATTCTCCCAGTCACATATGACTTTATTTTAATTCTCTGCAGGGCACTTATCATTATTTGGTATTTTAGTTGTATATTTGATTGTAGATATGTACATGTACATGTATATGTGTATTATACACATGTACATATATTGTATATGTATGCAGTTATGTGCATATGTTATATGCACAAAGCAGAAATCTTATCTTGGAGCAGTGCCTTCTAATAGCAGGCAATTATCTCTCTGTTTCTCTCTTTCAACAGAAGAAACCTTAATAAAATAATACACATATGTATGTATAGATACATATATACATACATAAATATGAACAAACCCATATTCATATACATACACATATATACACATATATACCTAAGTGTATATGTGTGTATGTGTGTGTATACACTGCCCTAACTTCTGAACCAAATCAGGGTAATGATATTCATTCCTTGGTCACCAAAATCAAGACCTTTAACTTTCATCCAACATTGGGAAAATAAGTGAGATGTATTTACTTGGCAATCCATATGTAAATGCCACCTTATGGATTTAAGCAGTGCACAGTATGAATAACTGTGTATAGAAGAATTCACATCTCCAATAGAAATCTTTGAAATTAGAAGAGTTTTGCAATTGACTTCACATGTCTGTTTATCTTTTCACAAAACTCTATGACGATAGCTAACTTAAAACTGGATTTGTTTTTTAGAAATCTATATCCTTTCCCTTTTTTTTTAATATATCATCTCTTATAAAGATAACATTTATCTTTAAATGTAAACAGATGTAAAACTTCTCTGATGCATGGCCTGAAAATCCACATCACAATGATATTACTACTAGTAATATTTTACTATTCCAGGAAATGTTTTCTTGAGTATCTGCTGTATATAAAGTGCTAGGCCAGGCACTGTAGATCCTATAATAAATAAATAAACACTCTCAATTATGCCTGGACTTCTTAGTAAAAATAAACCAGTGAGGTGTTTTCACTCATATGTTTTACCATGATGCAATTTCACAGATGTTTCAAGGTCCCCTCATTAATTGTAATATTTCAGGAGACATAGCCAGGAGAATATGAAATTCCACGATTAGAAATATATTACTTTGGTAAAATCTTCACTTCTTTATTGAGCCTATATTTTAAATATAAATAATTTGGGGAAGGTTATAAATCTGTGTCACCAAATTCTATGTGTGAATTAGTTTATTAAATAAGCTTTTTCAAGGTTAAGAAAGACCCTGCTTTTGCATGAGAACTCTGAATTCTAGGGTTACAGGTGATAGGAGGGCATATTAAAAGTGGAGTTCAATAGGCATTTCTTCACAATTCTGCTTAACATTATTCTTAGTGTTTATTAGGGATTATCTGTTGTGGATACATCCAAGAGACTCTATTAATATGCTTACACAAAAAGTATCTACAAATAGCCCTTGTTGATTTTAAGTTACAGGATAGCAAGTTTATAATAATATATTTGAAACACTCCCAAGTTCTCCTTTAATTTTCATTTAAATAAGCTTTTATATTGCAATATTAAATATTCTATTTGAATGCATTTTACTACCTTTAAAAATCGATCAGACAACAAACATATATGTGAAAATTAGAATTCACTAGAATTAGTGCTGTGTAATAACTTCCAATTTAATGACAGCATTTTTTAACTTATACAAATTGGTAACATAGTACAGTAGCACAGTTTAGTTAAGCCTTAAGGATATTTAGTTCAGGATTCCAGAACCCATTGTTACTATTTTATGGAATTTGTGTATTAAATAAGGAGAGGAATAATTTATGAATAAATGACCAGGTCTAAACTCTGTTTTTCTAGATGAAGAAGCATAGATTCAGAGGGATTAAATTATAGGCAAAATGTCTCTCAGTTATTTTATCACAAAACCTAAATGAAAAATCAAAATATCTGGATTTTTCAATCAGTAATTTTCTACTATATCATACTTCCCCTTGTGTATATTTATATTTGGTTTAAGTTTCTCTTCTAATGGGCGACAGTACTGTTCTCTCAGAGGAAACTGACATCCTCACAGAACTTAAAGTGTTTGATCAAATCATCTGATTTACTTTTTGGTAAAGCACTTTTAGGAAAGAACTCCTAGTATGGAAGTAGGTGGAGCTAAATGGTATGGAATCATCCACTTCAAAGGCATTTTTTTCCCACTTTAAATTTCACTTTCCTTTGTCGGTTTGGAATGTAAAAGAGTATTTTAAAGAAAAAAAATACATACGTTTTTTTCAAATGACAAACTGATTTTATTCATCAACTTTTCTTGTAATTATGTATGACTTTTGGTTACCACCTACAGTTTAAAATTGCAGTACATCTTTTCATTTTTCAAAAACAGCTTTTTTTTATTGTATGAGGATTCCATTTAGTATGTGAAGCCAGTTGAAGCTATCAGAGGAATGAAAAGGGATGCATTCAAATCTAATTTTTAAAAGGGCTCCTTTTTATGAAGCAGATGAGGTTACCATACAGCTCTGGAAGAAGAGGCATGCTCTGGCTAGTTGAGGCCTTGTCAACCTGGTGGCTGTCATTTAAGTAAGAGCCTTGGAACTGTTATCCATTCTTATGCTATAACCCAAATAGGCTGCTACATGTAGCTGAATATAATGGGAACAGATAAATGTCCTTCTCTGCACAGGCAAAAAAGCAAATACAGTAAACTTTTCCTCTTACAATTGCTTCCAATGGCAGTGCAATTATCAGTAAAGTTAAGGATGCCTGTTATTTTTAAAATTAGGATATGCGAATAACTTCTCTCAAAAAGACACTTCTTACCTTAATACTTCTAGTATACATCGAGTTCTGACTAATAATATTCCACTAATAATCTTCTATATCTCCACTAATAATCCTTGGTTTGAATTCACTCTTGATTATCCTGGGACCACCCAGGGGAGTTAGTGACATAAAGCAGAAAGGAAGTAGACATATGGAGTCCAAACTAAATGGTAGCAGTTTTTCTCCCGATTGAACACTAGTCCTTAGAGAGAAACAAGCAGCTTGGGCTTCTGGGACTCTTTAGACTTAATTTTGCTCTGAAAATCCATTCTGAATGGGCCAGAAAGCAATTTTTAAAAAGAGAAACTGCCACAAAACAAAAGAGGTTGACAAGTTAGAAATTATTGTACACTGAATTTGTAGAGAACAGAACATACCTTTAACCTGAAAAGCTCGTTACTGGAAAAAAGGTGCTGTACCACTCTTCAGTTTATTGTATACAGTGCTTGTTGGAACTGATTTCATTTTGACAAGGTTATACAGGATCTGTTGTGCTCTAATAAGCTCCAATAACAAAATGTGGTTGCATTTTTCGAATTCCTTCATTAGGATGTGAAAAAAAGGGCCCCTTTTCTATTATTTTGAATTGGATATTGTGATTTAGAGCTCTAACACTTTTAAAAACATTGAAAGACTGCATTTGGAATATAAGATTCTTTAGTATGCTGCATTTTAATTTTCTAAATTATTTTTTAGACTTGAAGACTCTTAGCAGGAATTCCTAAAAATTACCTCATGAATGGTAAAAGGAGGAGAGAGGACAGTCTTTTACAGAGAATAACCATGTGTAAGGCTCAATTACTGTTTCATGTTATTAAAAGTGATACCATTTCCTATCTATTGACAACATTGCTATTACCACCAAAAGATGCATTATTTATAAAGCACCAGTCAAATTCAAAGCATAGAGCTAGGTACCCTAAGGAAGCACTGAAATATACCATGGAGTTGATGTCTAATTCTTCTGTTAGATTATCATCTTATTGGTTCATGGAAAAAAAAAAAAAAGAAAACACTAGTAGTCGTTAAGTGCCAAGTGAAAGTGATAGCCTTCCGGTTTTCAACCACTGATTTAATGAAGAGCTCTGATATGTATTCTATTTATGGTGAACTTTATTATTAATAAAAGTTAGAATAGTTGAGTGTATTAATTGATTATGTTAATTAGAGAAAATTTCAAAATGTTACCATAGTGCTACACATGTATTTTGATAAGTAGGGAAGGAGAGAGAGAGCTGTGTAGCTAGTGAGAGACACATAACACTGGATGTGTTCATAGTAGTGTGTCATGAATGTAAACATCTTTGTCATGGCAGAGGGGTATAGATAACAAAATGAGGGAAGCAGAGGTAAACTCAGAGAACACAAAAAATATTCAGAGAAGGGAAATCAGTTGGGTTTTATTTGGTCAAGGAAGTCTTCACAGAGCAGGTAGGAATCAGGCTGAAACTTGAGAGTGGTGTTTCACTAGGTACATCAAGAAAAGGGAGACTATTCTAAGATGAGATTGGGTGATACTGAGGGGTTGCGTCAGAGTAAATTTGTCCCAAGTCAAAATTATATTTTTAAAAACAAAGACAAGTTGATTTATAAAGATTGAGCTTACAGTTTATTGGAAAGATAGGTACATAAATATACATGTCATGGTCATATAATGTATAATAATCATGTGTAGATGTGTGTGCAAAGTGCTTGAAAGCACACTGAGGGAAGGTATTAACTCTACAGAATTGGGGGATGCTTTACAAATGAGATCATATTTAAACTGGACTTGAAAGATAGACAAGAAAGAGAAAACTAATGTTGTGAAACAGGATGTGGCTCTGAGAACATGGCAGCAAAGAGAACAGAAAGAGCTGAGTCTAGAACTTGGGGAAAGCACTTGTGTCAGGGAAGATGTCTTGTGCTCCAGGCTTTGCTTTTCTGTTTATGTTAACTTGGTACTATAAGAGATAAAGAAAAGAAGCCAGGCATATATATGCTCTGAAGACCTCTAGCCCCTGTTGTTCCAGAATACCTTAACATTGAGGTATCTGAAGACAATGGTGGGTGCAGTTTGGAGTTCACATCAGAGTCATGTAGGTTAAGCAGGAGACATGGTGGACTGATGACTTTATCATAGCAAAGTTTAGCCATGGTCTCCGGACACAAAGATTTTAGTTTCCTGATTCAACAGCTTTGTTGTGTGAGCTAAAATTGTGTTTCTGCAAGTGAATAGGTTCTTACAGAAGTAACGCACAGTATTTACACTGCATTTATTTGTAACCCAACATTCACTCACATGAGTAACTTTTGCAGCCTACTTAGACTTTGTCTGCACTAATATGCAATTGTGCAATTGACTAGATTTGGGGTTCTGTCTGATATTATTGAAGTACTCCTGAGTTTTCCTTTTATGTCAGAACAGCACTTTATATATATTACAAACAAAATGGAAACTGTAATTTATTTTAATTCACATCTTATGTGTAGGTAAAACTATAAGCAAATATTTTCATGCCTGGGACCTTTATTTTTCTCAGTTTCCTATCAATAAAAATGCTCAAATTTTTCCTTTAAAGGACATCCCTGATTTTACTATGGTTACTATAGTTTTCACTAAAACTATAAAGTTTTAGATAGTGAGTCATAGACCGCTATGAATTAATTTTAATATCTTACTTAAATCATGAAGCTATTTTAGCAAGATTTATCCATTTTAGTATATAGAGTAGTTCCCTAAGATTTGATGTGCTAGGCAAAGATTTTAAACACATAATCACAATTTCAGAGAATCTGGTGTTACACATTTGTATATATTGTGATAAAAATTTTTAACAACTTGAAAATATTTTTATATCATATTCAAACAAATTTATTATTAACTAGAATATGCTTTTATTTCTGATTTTGAAGAACTTTATTGAAATTTCTCTTGTTTGGATTTAAATTATATTTGAATAATTTATCTGTATTTGCTAATTTATCTGATCAGATCTGAACTAAAATTGAAAAATAAAATCTAGTTATTTTCACTTTGTGCACTTCTCAAGATACCTTTTTTTATGCACTACATATTTTATCAATTACTAACTTCATTATTTATACTTTAACATCTAGAAAATATATAATACAGTAAATTTCTTTTGTAAATTGTAAATGATTAACTTCTTATTTTAACCATTTTTTTTTCCAGGCAAATTCAACAGTGTTTGATTAAATTAACATGCTCTCCAAGGAATATGACAATAAAAATTTAAGCCCATCTTTGTATTGTAGAAAACAGAGATGAAATATCATGTAGTTAATTGACTGACCTGTCTGTTAGACAGTTATCATTCCTGAATTTTAATATTCATGAATTGCATACCATTAATTTTTCTATTTTTTATTTATAGTTATCTTAGTGTCCATTTAAATCATAGGATGTAAACATGTAAGACATATATTAAAATCTTCTAAATTTAAGTTATATTCAGCAAATTACTTATAATATTAATATGATTGCAGAATATGTGGCTTTATAAACAGAATTAGTAAATTAATGTTGAACCAGGAGTAACTTACTTTTATTATGTGTGTGCACATGTTTGTAATTCTTCTGCATATGAATCAATGTATTTTTATTCTTTGGAGACATAAAAATGGATGTGTCTTGGGGACAAAATGACCTGCATTTTCTATCCTGTACTATATTTGATTGAGTATTCTTTGTAGTAACAACATAATGGTTTTTAAAAGGTACAGAATTCTAGATGCCTTAAAACTAAGGCAAATTATTATTACTCATGTTTTCAATTTCGTATTTCCTTATGAAAATGTAGCTTCATTCTCATAATCAATGTTTAAATAAAAGGCCAAAAGTGAATGCATCAAACCAGGACCTTTAAAATAATTGCTGAATGTTTCCAAATGTTGCCACTCATTTGTAGGATAAAAACTAGAGAGTTGGGTATTTGGACTTAGGAAGACAGCTCAGAATTTTACTAATTTCTGCCTTGACAAGAGTTACAATCAGGGCTTCCCTGGTGGCGCAGTGGTTGAGAGTCCGCCTGCCGATGCAGGGGACACGGGTTCGTGTCCCGGTCCGGGAAGATCCCACATGCCGCAGAGCGGCTGGGCCCGTGAGCCATGGCCGCTGAGCCTGCGCGTCTGGAGCCTGTGCTCCGCAACGGGAGAGGCCACAACAGTGAGAGGCCCGCGTATGGCAAAAAAAAAAGAAGAGTTACAATCATACAGATAAAATAAATGATCTTGAGATGGGAGTGTTAGAGAAATTTCTCTTTGCATTATACTTAGGTTTAAGAAAATTTTCTCTATAATATAACATATTTATACATATGTGTGTAATTTTCAAGATGAGGAAACTCTATCTCAAAGTTCTTTCATCCATTAAGTGGGGATAATAATAGACAACTCATAAATTTGTTGAGATCATTCACCACTGATCACAATGAGAGTTACTTAGTGAGCCCTCGTTGTCTTACACCCTTTCTTGGAAAGTCTCAAATCAGTTGAAACTGGAGAGAGTTCATAAGGTGGTGTGGAATACATGAATCTCAGGTCAGGCTCACACAGCTTTCAAAGTTGCAGGATACGTAGGCAAAGATTCATTTTGTTAGCAAGGAAATTTATTGAAGAAAGAATTTGTAGGTTATAATCTTGAAAATGTATCCTTCAGAAAATAAAATTTGTCTGTATGTATTAAACACAGAGAAGATTTTTTTTTGAGCAGAAGTAAAGAAATATTTTAGTTCTATATTGACTAGTTGACCTGTCAAAAAAGTGAACTTTTCTAGATCCCTAAAATATGTTTTATTTTTATAATGCTATGAACAAATTCATTTAGTAAACTTTTGTTGACCTTCTAAATTGTGCTAGGGTACCAACAATAAAGTAGGCAGAGTTCTATTCAAAGATTAATTGCCAAGTGGGGAGACTGACAACAATAAAATCAGAACAATAGAAAGTTTAGGTAAGAGAAATATCACACAATTTCCTTGGCCTTTCTGAGAATTACAACTAATTCTAACTAATCTTACATTGTTGAGTTGTAGTTGATTCTGATTAATCTCCTGGTATTGAATGTTAAGATTATTTCAACTTTTGCTATTTCACAATAGAATTGAAATAATTGGATGGACATGAATGTGTGATAAAAAGAAAGAACAGACTGATGAAACCCTCAAAATTTTTGCAAAAATGAAAGTGTTTAAAATGTTTCAGAACATGTAGGATGAAATAATGTTACTAGTGATTAAAAATATGTAACAGTGACTGGGAGACATTTCTTATTTGACAGGTCATTTTCTTGACCCAATTGTCGTATCGGCCAAGGCTCTTTCCATCAAATTGCTTTTAGCCAGTTTGTTTTTAGGTACATATGAAGTCAAGGGGAGAAGATGAGAATGATGAGCAGATAAGCAGGAGCCAGACTATGAGTCAATAATGGTTAGTGGTGTTATCTCATCTATCTGGACCCTGTAGAAGACTCTAGGACAGTTCCCTTAAAGTGGATCAACAATTATTAAAACTACCCATTTTTTAAATGTTTTTTGAATATTAGCCTGGTGGGCGAAACCCTATATATCATGCATCTTCATATGGGAAATAGGATATTGTTGGTTTATATAAGAATGCTCATGAAAATATATAGACTATCTCCAAAACAAATCAGAGTTAATTATTACCCATCTTTGTTGATATGAAGTAAGGAAAAAAATCCAAACAATATGGGGTTTTTTGGCTTAAAAAAAAAAAAAGTCTGTTATTTGTACTCCAGAATCAAATAATATAGCTGGTTTTGAAACACTGCTTTTCAGATACAATGAAATTTTATTCTAACCCATTTTCTGATAGCAAATAATGTAATATTTTATAATCAGTGATAGGTTTGGTAATCTTGGGTTCTTTCCATGGAGTTTTAAAGGACTAATATTATTGTATATTCTTATATTTGTTAGCCCCAGAAGATATTTCCCTTTGCACTAATGAAATACATATATTTTGAGATCCTAATGAGCAAATGATTTTGCTAACAGACAAAGAATATATTATTTTCTATTTTGGAAATGCATGAAAATTAAAATTACTTTTTTTAAATTTAGAAAATGTCTTTCATTTACCTCCAGCCTGCCTAAACTATTTAGGAAAGCTTACAATGAAAATAAGAAGTTATTATAGAAATTAGTAAACAAGAAGCATATGTGCACATATACATAATATTTATTCATTTTTAATGTTGTTGAAGTCAGTTCTACTTTATGATCATGGTAATCGCACTCCAGACAATACCCATTTTCTCTAGTGATTAATGTAGCACCATTGGGTTTTCAGAAGGTTGTTTTCTTAATGTGACTGGCCAGGAGACAGGTGTAAACATAAATACCAAAGATAAGAGAGTGATCTCATGCTGTTTTCTGATGTCTCCAGCATAGAGAATTCAGCAGGTTAAAGTCTGAGGATTGAGTAGGGCTGTTTATCAGAAGTAAGGAACTAGAAAAAAATTGGTGTGACTCAGAGACTTTAACTGAGAGAATGACAGGAAGTTTTTTAATAGCAAAATAATCTGTCAAACACTCTGAATATATAGGAGCTGTGTAGCAAACATGTGAAATCAAAACCCAGCACAGTAATTAGAGGTAATTTGTGAACTGTTTCTAATTTCCTCACTGTGTAAATTTTATGCCTATCCACTTGAGACAAGATTTGACTCTCTGAGGATCTTACTGAAGTTCTCATTGCTTGACACTGGCTATATTGTTTCAGTGTTCTCTATGCTGCTTTTCAAAGTTTTAGCTGCTTTTGAGTGAAAGGAAGATTTTGGTGTTAAACTCTAAGCTAATTTTTCTCTTTTTTATGTTCTCTGTATTTGAATCTACTGTCAACTTTTGCCAACTTTGACTGATTATGGACTAGTGGTTGAATGTTATGGTTCAGATATATGTTCAATAACTTCTCCTAGGTATGCCAAATAAAATAAGTCATAAACAGTTCAGAATATTGAGTTCCATGCTAGTTGACCCAATACTTGTTAAAGACTCCTAGGTACTGCAAAATTGTTAGAAGGCGTTACCAGCTAATCAGGGTAAGAATTATAAGATTCTAAACTGTACATTAACACCGTTTGTGAGAAAAGGAAAAGCAAAATAATGGTAATAATAATAGTAACAGTTGGCTTCTTTTTTGTTTGTATCTAAAGATTGCTTTCATCCTATTTCCTATCATTGTTTGCCTAAAAAAAATCAGAGTATTTAACATGCATATATTCATCCATCGTTAACATTTCTTTAATCTTATATGGTGGTGTTATTTGTGTTTATTTTCTGTTGTGTTGTTTCTTTGTTTACTTCTTTGACAAAGCATGTCAGTTTCTGTTTTACCTCTGTATTTTGCTACTGCATGTCAAACTTCTTAAACGACTCAGCGAACGAATGAATTCTTGTCATTTTAAGTTTTACTCTAAATATTGCAGGCAATCTGCTTATAGGCAAACATTGCTCCAAGTTTTTGCTTTGTGTAGGAGCATTAAAAATCAATGAAAAACAAAATGACAAGAACTGCGTGGTACCGCCAGCTTTGTACCTGATAATCTGTTTAAGCCTGTTAAAAGTTCAACCCAAATAAGATATATGTATTTGTAATTTGAATCATTTGTGTTTCTCTTTTGTTTGCATGATATGATTTTGTTTTATATTTTTTTTCCACTCACCAGATGTTCCCAACACTTTGCTTCCCACTACTATCATCCCCTCCCTTACCACTGCAACAGTCACAACCACTGTAGCCATAACAGCCAGCCAAACCACATCTGCAACATCCAGCAACATACGAGGTACAGTATGCTTCTTTGTTATGGCCTGGGAAACACATTAAATAGAGCTTTTAAAGGTTTTATAAAGGGTAGAGGAATAGAGATCCAATTTTACTTACTTCTAAGAAGTAATTAAGTCACCTCAGTTACTATCAGTTAAGGTTGTTGGAATAAAATATGAGACAAGATGGTACATTTTAATTTTTCTTAGTGTCAATTATGACTCTTATGAAAATGCTTCAGAATATAGGTTGAGAATATATGGAGCTCTGCAACATTGAGAGTTTAAAATGTGAACATGGGACACTGTTGTTTTTTTTTTTTCCTTACCCTATAAATGCAAAGAAATAAGATGTTCAAAAATGCAGAGGTAGTGTTTGCTTTTTTAAGACCCTAGTTTAATGTTAATGATTTGTTATTCCTCTGCAACTAGATTAAAATGCCTGCATTGAATTTGTTGTAAAATTGGCATAATCCAGGGGTCATTATAAACTATTTGCCACATAGAACTTTTAGGTAAATATTCAATATGTCAGCCTGAAGTGATTTGCTGAGTGGAGCTACTTATTCTACTAACAGAATGTTCTGAAAGCAAATGTTCTAGACTTGTCCAGGATGACAGGAGTTGATGGTTGGCTCCATGAGTAATTTCTGGCATCCGTTTACTAATAAGTATGTTTGTCTCAAACAGAGCAACCTAAAAGATATTGAAGTAATCCTTAAGGGCAAAAATAATTATTACGTCATCGTTCAGAAATATAAAAAAGCATTTCTGAGTAGTCTTTAAGTAGTTAGTAGATGATGAAAAAATAAAAAGTTGTTTGAGCACATTAGAGAAATACACATTTTAAACTTTATTTCTGCATAAGCAATGTTCAGAGACAATTTGTCCAAATTAAGTCTGTCATTTACTCTTATACATGTTTTATGTCACGTTGGCTGTCCTAATATGTGTTAAATGTAACAATGTAATTTGAAATCATGAGGACTTTACAATAATATATATCTAAAGTTTTGCCAAGGATAGACTTAACATTATTTTCCTTCACTTGTAAAGACTGTTCAGTTAGACTGTTTGTGTTTTGTAGAATTTCTAGTAATTCTCAATATTATATTGAGTTGCTGCTAGATTTTACTTTATAGTTACTATATTACTTTTTCTCTTGTTCCAGAAAAATATTTTAGTATCTTATAATTGTTAATTTTTAATAATTTGGTCAATCCTGTTATGCAGTGTACAAGATTGATAGCTAAAGCTTGATGATAGTAACATTAAGAATTTCTCAAAATACCTAGTATTACTAAAAAAACTGTATTTGAGCTAAATCTATAAGTAGAAGAGATTAAAGATCATTCTTATAACAACTTATATAAAAATGAGTAGAAAAATAATAAAAATGAAGAAAAAGTTAAAAAATACTTTATGATGTTATATGAAATGTAAATATCTAAAGTTCTACTTTGCTTTAATTTATTGTTTTTCTAAAGATTTTTTTTACAAACAGTAATTCAAATGAAATGCAATTTACTGCTTACCAACAAAATCTCTATGATATTAAGTTCTGACTGTACAAACAAATCACTTTGTTGGAAAAGGAGAGAGATATATATTGACTTAACTTTTTTTAAAAGACCTAATTATAAGAAAAAAAGCCTAGTTCATTTCTTCTTCAATAAATATTTATCAAGTACCTGCTGTTTATATAAATGGCACTATGCCAGGTCCTAAAATTATGGGGATTAAACATATTGTATCTGAAATCACTAGCAATTAAATTGATGCATTTCCCCCAAATAATCAGTGTCTATACTTAATTAATGAAAAGTATTCATATTCTTTGTGAGTGTATATATATATATATTAGGCTAAAATAATAGAAAATATTTTATTTCAAAGTGAAGTGTTTAACAAATCTTTTATATTTGTCTACATGCAGCTTAAGTGACTCTTACCTGTTCCATTTTAACCAGCCTGCTAAAAAGAAATCAATTTTCTACTTTTTCAAGGAAATTCATTTTTTAAAGATTTCCTAAGATGTTTTGTGAACTTTACACCATGGAATTCAAAAGTGCTGGAAAAATTTATTTTTCCTTCAAAGGAGCACACAAATAAATAAACCTCAAAGAAGACACACACACACACACACATACACCCCATTCCCTCTTTTTTTACTTAATAGTTGCAAGATATTATTTTTCAAATGGCACGAAGATATGTGAAAAGAAAACGTATTTTATGAGTTAGGCAATTCATAGCGTCTGCTTTATACAGAAAAAATAGTAGCACCAACATTGAATGTTAGTGTAATGTCTATTTTTCCCTCCTATCTTCAATGAACAACTGGGAATTGAAGGAGGTCACCAAGCTCACCTGCGTGATTAATGTTCTAGTCCATATTTGAGGGAGGTGGGGATTCAGTCAATAAATAAATATTTTATGATTTTTGTACTATATTCCTTTTAATTTATATGATATTCACTTAGCTGTGCATTACCTATTAAATTAGAGGTTTCAGGTGCAATTATATTTTAAGTGGAATTCATTTATGTATAAATTAGTGAAAGATGTTTCCAAATTATAGTTTAAAAGATATAATAAGAATATGTTGCCTAAGAAAAGCTAGGAACTAAATATTTTCAGCTTGCCAATTTTTTTTGTTTACTTTCTTCATCTCTTTCTCTCATTCAGTAATCTAAATTACTAAGCTAACTATGTTTAATTTTATTAGGTTTAAATGGCATTTCTTCAAATTTCATAAACTATAACATTTATCTCACTATATACATATTTATTTAATAAATGACCACAAATGAATCACTGTTCATATCTCCATTTACACTCTTTCACCACCCCTGCCATTGCTGAGATTTCTATCCTAAGATATGGTAAACATCCAATTAAAAATAAAGAAACATAGCTGTTGCTATATTAAAAATCAAGATAAAATAGACCAAAAGAAGCTACTCCAGTTGTTAGTCATAACCTTGAGAATTTGCACATCTCTTCAATTTGTACATGAAATGCATCCTTGTGTGCAGGAAGAGGAGCTTCAACCATATGGAAGAAAAGCGGGCAATTAGCAGTACCTTGTTACAAAAAAGGGTGCTATAACACAGAGAAGGGAGCAAACTTGAACAGTCATGGGAAAGACAGAGAATAAGTGAGCCTGAGAAATATCTTTAGGTGTGAGATTCAGTTCTTCTGTTTACAAAGTCTTTGGTCTTAGACGATGAACCAAATTTAGCATCAGCATTTTTGTCAGAAAAATGAGAAACACTTAATTCTCAGATTGCCTTGAGGATTGGATAATGTCTAGAGTTCTGGCAACATAATCAGCACTCAATGTATGACAATGATTGCTTAGTTCTTTTAAGTAAAACAAATGTGTTCACATGTAGCTGCATCTGAAATGGTATATTTTTCCTATAGTAATTCTAGTTTTAATTCTGGCAAAATTCTTTGGTGTTACTGCACTGATTACATTTTAATTTCAAACCTATTTTTAATTGATTATGTGAAAAAAATGGCACTAGAGCATATGGAACTTATCTATCCTTGACTATAACAACAATTTATAAATTTTCTATGAATTTTATAGGATTCTTATTTATTTATCATATACCTAAAACCTGAACATTTTATAGATCTCTTAAATATTTGCATTACAAAGCATCACTGCTACAACACATTTTAATTTTCTGCTTATAGAAATTGCAACTTTTTAAGACTAGTGGCCTGATTAATCCTATCAACTAATTCAAAAGATATATATCTGTATATCTATATCTATATATCTATATCTATATATACTCTTATAAATTTGGGTTTTTTTTAGGTCACTGTAATCAATTTTTAATGAGATAAACTTTAATGAGTTAAATATGATAATTTATAAAATGCTTCCAAATGACCTGATATGATTTCTAGTATTAATATTATTTTTGCATGGTATTGTTAATTTGAAAGCATTTTTTAAAATTTTTTATCATACTGTATAATTTTAATTTTATATAAACTAGCTCATAATCTAAGAATCTTTAACAGCAAGCACCCTCATTATTTACAGATCATGATATAAAGGTATTGAAAAGTCAAGAAACATATATGAGACACAGTGAGATATATCAGTGATTATGTCTATTTATCATGATTTTTAAAATTAGAATTCACAACTGAATTTTTGTACTTACCAACACAGAAAAACTCCTAAATGCCTAATTATTACCTGTCTCTGCCTCTGTAAGACTGTAATTGCACTACAAGTATAGAAATGAAATGACATATATGGAGAGAAGATGTGAAATATCTGATATACTCCCTGTCCTAATACTAAGGGTCTGTTCAAATACTTCATGAATTTCAGTATATCAGATAGGAAAAAATAAATACTAAAAGTGATGATGAAAATGTTTGTACAATCCATGTAAAAATCCAAATGAATTATTGATTCAAGTATTGATTTAATTTTACATCAGACTTTAAAATGGTGAAATAATTTTTTGTTAATAAAATCATACCATTTTTCTAGTAATATGAACCAATTTATTAGCTATAATGAGGTAATTGCAAAGGTACCTTATTTCACAATGGCACTGCAAAACAAAAGACATATTTTTTTTAATTTAAGAAATCAACCATTATCAAATTATCTACAACCAGAATAATAATGACCAATCTCAAAATTTAGAGATGGGTACTGTTGTGTTGGTCCCAGCCTATTGGTAGTGATGCTTTTCGCTAGGAATGCTTGAGACACTTGCCTCAGCTCCTATTGCTTTTAGGAGCCCTCACAGACATTTCCTCCAGAAGGGCCAAATGTTGAGGTTGGACCAGCCCTTGTTCTTAATATGATCGCAGGCTGTACTTCAGTAAGAAACCAGTAGGGAACTTTGAGGAACAAAATTATTACTCAGAGATTCTGGAGGGCCACATAGTGAGGTCACTGGTGAAAAGAGAAAGAGAGCGCACAGACCTGGGCTCTGCCTTTATTAGGGTTCAAAGGTGGGGTGTCTAGAGTTTTGTGGGTTCACCCTTTATTGGTTAATTTAAAGCATAAGAATGGGAATTAGAGCACAGGAAGGGAGAAACCAGGTTACCCAAGGTGATCAGTTATCTAGGTTACCCAGGACTTTCTGACAAAAAGAACTTCACAGGTGGGGCAGCCTAGTTTCTTACCTGGTTGTTTTGCTACAGCTGGCAATATGTTTATTCAAGGTGGATGTCTTTTTGAAATGCATGCTTCTGCAATCAAAAGTTTAATGTCAAGCACAAACTTAATGTCAATTCTTCACAATTAAATTACACATTAATTTAGTTATTATGTCTAAAAATGTAATATTAAGTAAAATATTTTAAATTATTCATGTAGAATAGAATGAATTTTAGCATACGTCTACAATAAGTATAGATCCAGTGTAGAATTAAAGGCCCACTGTAATTTTAAAATCATGTGAATCATAAAATTTAACTATTTAAATGTATATGAATTTAGGGACATGGTTGATCATTAAGTATAATCCCAAAATATTACTGTTTGAAAGATCTCCCTTCTCTAAAGATTCCTTGAAGCAATCTTAGTGACTTGTAGAAAAAAATCATATACACAAAGTTAAGCTATATCAAATGAAAATAAATTGCCAAAGTATTTACTTTGTGCCAGTATAGAGAAAATGAGATTAATTGTAACATTCTACTCATATTTAATGTGGGCATTTTTAATGAACTGCAGTTGCCTAGAATGTTGTTTACGAAATAGTATTTTTGTATGCAGATTCCTTTACTTCAATTGTTGTTTTATTTCTCTGGCTTCAAAATACAATATGCTAACTTAAACACAAAATGCATATATGAGCACATCAAATCACTGTCTGAAACATCTATTTAATTAAATCAGGTTAAAAAGCAATAATGATCTGACCTGTGCTTCTAATCTCTATTTCCTTTATGTCAAAGAAAATCTAGTCTATATTTTATTTTTATTTGGTTTCATTAATATGTGCCCTCCTCCCCTTTTTGGCACAGATACTTAAAAAATAGAATACATAGAGATAAAGAAACGTTTATCAGAATAAAAGAAAACACCAGCACTGAGAAAGAATGAATGGAGTAAAATCATTATAGCTCCGAGTTAGTCATAATAAATGCATTCAAATAGAGCATTTGCAATGGTAAAATATATCATCTTGACAGAGTTAAAGTTGTTTATGAGCTTGTATTATGAGTGTTTAGCTATTAAAAATGTTTCTGATTTTATTGATGGTAATAAAACACAATTTGCATGGTGCTGTGAGCTTTTAAAAATTAAGTGTCAATATGTTGGGCTTTTTTTCACTTGACAAAAATTAAGTAATATTTCAGTCTCCAGATGATCCATATAGAGGGAGCTGCTTATCTGCAAAAAGATAGGTTTCTACATTTAAGCTGTGAGTATAGCTAAATTTCCACTAGTCTTTTTAAAAACCATAATTACTATATAAAGTTGACTCTGTTTCAAAATTAAATACATGAAACATAGTTCATAATGGAAACAGGATATTAAAAATGCTTCTCACTTGGAAAGAATAAGCATGATGTATGCTCCCTCTCAACCTTGCTAAAAGTACCATATTATTAATGCTGAAGGGAGTGGCTACAGGCCAGACATGGGTGGGAGTACTGACTGGGGGTCCTGGTCTCTTACTCAGCTATAGACCCACACATTGGAATAATGGCAATGTTTCAGATTAGGTTATTCCAAGATAGCATAGGGTGCTAAAGTTATTCTTTCTATTCTAGTAGAACTTATTTGGAGTAAGAATCACTTTTATGTATAACCATTTCTGAAACCAAGTGGAGTGTTTGCCTCTGACTTGTATGAAGGTGAATTCTGGTAAAGTTTAAAAATCTTTAAATATTTACTTATTTCTTTATGGCATTTAGGAAATATTTGAAGAAAACCAGTATTCATATTTTCTTTCCCATACCACCTATTAAGGGAAGCAGAACATTTATTCTCTATTCTATTTTCTAAGGGCATTCTTGTGGCTTGTGCAATTTAAAACATCAAACATTTTTAAGGGTTTCATTTTAAGCTTATTTATTTATTTCTTTGGCTTAGATAAATTTAAACAGAAATCTTGTTCCATTAGTTTATATTTCTTTTAAGTAAACAGTTCTACTAATATTGTTTCTACTTGTATAAATATGAGTGCCTTAATTGATTTTATGATAATAATTCTAGATTTAATATAATCTAATAATATATACATTTCCTGCAAAACAACCTCTAAGAAAAGAAAATGTTCCCTAGTAGACTATGTGCCATCCTTGAATTCATTTTTATATAATATGCATACACATATAAATATTAATTTTAAAATTTCTGTAATTATTATATTCCAGAAAGCAAATCGCTTATAAAATATTAAGAATAAATGAGTTACTTATTATTAGGAGGATAATCTGTTTTATATTTTAAAACCTTGGCCTACATATATGAATAAATGTATTCCCAGAACATCTCTGAAATTATTTTAAAAATCATTAATAAACTGGTTGTATCTTTCTTACTAACCAATGAATTAAATTTATGTGCTGTGCCTTTGAAGCTGAAAAGATTGCCAGCACTGCCCTTGCTTCTTTGACACTCCACATGAAACACAGTTAATAACCTCCTGTGGAAGCTTGTCGAAACACTGAATTGATACTAATTATACCAACTTTGGGATAGAAGGTGACCTTGACTTTCAGCCGGAACTTTCTGCCAGGACAGTAAATAAGAGCAAATGCCACAAAGCGTGACTTCTGAGAAGGGTCTAATACAATCTATTAAATATAAGTTCGTGGAATTGCAGTAAGTACTGGGATACTTTTTATATTTTAAAACATCTCTTGCTTCAATAATACAGTAGTTTATTTCTCTAGATTTCAAATAATCTCCCATTAGTTTGCTGTACTCATTTAAATTAAGTTGTGGCCAGAAAATTAAAAGCTACTTGATGCAAAGTGTCTGTAAGGTGATTGCAGGGCAAGGAGACAGATTTTTCCAAATGGCTTCTCAAATACATACATAATATTTATACAATTTTGTATCAGAATTGCTTATTCTGAAGCTGTGATAACACTGACTCTTAATTAAAGAAATGTCTTTATAAAATTATTAAGAAAAACGACGAAGAAAAAGCAATTGCCCCAGTAGATGCACAGGTTTAAACTCTTGCCAGAAAACCTGTCAAGACCAATGATATGTAGCAGTTTCACAGATAAAAATCTGCGTTCATTGTGTTAAAAAAGAGTCAATAAAATAGAGTCAATAAAGTTACTATAAATTCTAGCAGGTGAGTAAGAACAGAAATTAAACTTTCTTCACCAATATTGTTTAAAGAATTACATTGGTGTAAAGGGAATACTGTTCAAAGTGTTCAGTATAATAAATGGGAATACCTAATTTAAGACCAGTTATTTTTCACTTTAGAAAAAAAGAGATGAACTCAAACATTCCTAGGGACCTTTTATGTAACCCATTAGTAAGCAAAGTATGCTGATCAATGAAAGTTTAAGTAGGAAAGGAGGAAGCAACTTTGAACTAACATGAAGAATTGCATTAGATTCACTGAGAAACATTTTTTTCAAAAGCATTTGAACCATTTTTGATGTCTAAAACCCAAGTTTCATAATAAGCATAGTGCTCTTCTAGGGTAGTCTGTTAAACTGGGTAAATTACAATGGTCTTAATGCATTTTTTTCTTTTTCCTTGAAGTCATGTTTCCTAAATATTGATTATAAGTTTATTAGTTTTTACTCATTTAGATAGTGTGTGACTCAGGATATCAGTAGGAACTGATTGCAGTCTCAAAAGGGTGTAGCTAAAGAGTTTTTAATGAGGACACTTTCACAGAAGTATAGGCAGAATTTGGGAAACTAATAAGGGAGAAGCACAGTTGAACTCATAATAGCAAGATGCTCTTACCAGCACCAGGCCTGAAAGGCCAAACACAGTAAGTAGGGTTATCCTAGTCAGAAGAACTGGAGCCAGAAAAGGGGCAGCTTGCAAAGAGTGGTACTTTAATATGTAATTTTCCTTCCTGGCTAAACTTAGAAAGAGACAAGCACTCTAGACAGTAGAGGGCAGATGATGAAGCTTGATAGGGCTGGCTTTGTTATTAGACACAGAGCAATATATATATATATATATATATATATATATATATATATATTTGTATCGTTTAAATAGCCTATTTCACAAAAGAAAATCATTTAGAATCTTGGTGTGAAGAATACCCATCTAATTCATTGAGTAGTGAGAGATTCCTCATTTGAAATATTTTCAAATCTACTTGTATGGATACAATCTATTTATTTTATTGGAATTAAGTGCCTTGAAAATGTTAGTTGCAGGGGGAAAAAGCTCTAAAAATGAGCTAGCCATACATTAATAATATACTGATACGGATATGTCTTATTAACTTACTATTTAAGGTATTTTAGTGTCACATAGACAAATAATTTTCAGTCCTGAGATAATAGATTTTCAGAATAGAAAAATCATTTTCTTGAGAGAAGATTTTAGAAAGAACAATCACAGTCTTTAATACATAATATTATATATCTGCCTTTGATGTCCTTAAAGTATGTGTACATTATTAAATGAGTTAAGTTGGTAGAGTGGAAACATGTAAAATAAATACAATTCAGCTTGTTTTCACTCTGAACTATACTTGTTTGCCTATGCTACAGCTTGTGTTCCTTGGCATTTTACCACCAACAGTCCAGAAAGTTTTGTTCAGAGTGGGATATAGAATAGGTTTTTAAAAGGACTAAGAATGACAGTCTAATTTTTCTGGTATTTCTAGGTATCCTATTCCCTAGTTCTGAGAGTTAGCTGGAAATTGAGCACTGTATCTCAAAATGCTGCTTTAGGGAACCAAAAACGAATCTTCATATACTTTTCTCTTAGTCCTACAGGTTAAATCCAGATATATTCCATCTTAATTCCAAGTTGAAAGAAAAGAATATGCAAATGAGAAGGAAGTTCTAAGATTTCATTTTACTACTTCATATTCGTACTTCTAATTTCTCTATTCAATTTGGTAATATATCAATGTAGGATTTTTCCTTGATAATCCATCAATGTGGGATTTTTAAAGTAACTTTAAAATGAAATGGTTCTTTACCAAAAGCTAAAAATAGTACACAACACAATTTAAATGTATAGTTATTGCTTCACTAGGTTAACAAAATACGTCAAATCTGGGCTCAGCATGAGATAGTGAAAGTAATTGCTGGGAGCAGGATATTTTTCTGTCCTCCTGATTTAGCCTCTGGACATGTTATCTCAGGCAAATAAATTCATTTCTTTTTACCCTAATGGGCTATGTGAATTCCAAGGTGTTTCTCAATTTTGGGTCCTCTACCAGAATTTCAGGAAGGAGTAGAGTTTCTGGTTTTTTTTTTTTTTTTTTTTTTTTTTTTTTTTGCTGTATGCGGGCCTCTCACTGTTGTGGCCTCTCCCATTGCGGAGCACAGGCTCCGGACGCACAGGCTCAGCGGCCATGGCTCACGGGCCCAGCCGCTCCGCGGCATGTGGGATCTTCCTGGACCAGGGCACGAACCCGTGTCCCCTGCATCGTCAGGTGGACTCTCAACCACTGCGCCACCAGGGAAGCCCAAGTTTGTGGTATTCTTTAATCAGAACTTGTAGATAAAAATCCTTTTGCCATTTGAAATAGTGTCAGTAATTTCCTTAACATGATTCTACACTTCCAACTCATGTATGTTTGAATGTTCTGAAAAGCTAAAAGTTTAAAAATGAATTGTCACACTCTGACCACAATGTTTGGCCTTTTGGTCACTGTTTCCCAGCTATATGCCAATCTCTTCTCCCATCACTTCCATTTGCACACTCATTTTCCTCCAGTATTTTCTCTTACAAAGTTTTACATACCTGAACATTATCCTGCTTGTAAAGTTTCCAACCTCACATTATGGTGGTAAAATAAATATTGAGTTCCATCTGTGATATCCATAAAACTAATGTATATGGTCCTTTTTCACCGTTCTTCAAATGAGTCCAGGTCTCTCCTGATCACCCACTTTGTAGCCAAAATCGACAGCTTAAACAAACTTTCTGATGGGATTTGACATCCATTTTGATTCAATTAAAATGGTTATAGAAAAACAATGAAGATCATGGCTTCTGGACTTATATTATCTGGGTTCTTTTTTCCACCTTTCCGTGCATTAGCTTTGTGACCTTCCTTAAACTCCCTGTGCCTCCGTTTCCTGATCTAAAAAGTGCAAAAATAATAATATCAACTTTATAATGTAGTTTTAAAATTAAATATATTTATAACTTAATTTGCTTTAAAAAATGTCTTGCTCATAGCAAATACTGTTTTTTTTGTTTTGTTTTTTTTTTTTTATGACCATAAACAATCTGATGCTCTACCCAGGCCTAAAACCATATTCTTTTGAATCATCTTTTTCTTCACAATAACCCATGATAGGTATTATTTTTCTATAAACAAGTAAGACACTGATTGACAGTTTCTAATTTTATATGTAGTCCAAATTACATGATTTAGGAAGAGGAAGTGGAGGAAAGAGATTTTAAAATATTATAAGACCTATTCATCTGAAAAATCTATAATACCGTAAAACAGAATTAAGGGGAATCAAAATTTGAGAATTCATATTCTTTCAAACAATGCCACTGAGAATCACTGACTATTCAACCTGGAAGGGCCTTTTAAAGTTAAAAGTTTCCACTTTTTCATTTTACTGATGATCGCATAGCTAGTTTACAAATTAGTACTAAAATTTACAAACATGTAATTCTATTCACTACATTGTACTTCCTTCCAAATAGTATAACAGTTAATTTAGAAAATAAAATCAAGAAAAACAACATGTAAACTCTAAATATTTTTGTTGAAGCACCTATACATGTGTAGGAGTCTCGTTAATATTCTTTTAGGAATACACGGATAACAGACTAGATCTGGTTAAAACCTTATTGTTCTGAAATATTCTGAGATAAAATTCTTCTTCATAAAATTTAACAGATACATTTTATATGTTATTTTCTATACATCCCTACCTCAACCTGATGGGGATATAATTTTTAAATCTGAAAAACCATTATTGGGATTAGTTATTTTACTGGCTTTTTCTAAACATCTAGTGTTAGCAATTTATTAACTAAATATTAAAACAAGATAAAGGATTTCCACTGAAAATCCTGTCCTTACACTTGTTGATCATTCCTACTACTTTTAATAACTTTCTCCCTTACCCCATTCTCCTGGAACCCTCATCTTATTTTCAGCATGGAGCTATAATATTTTTTATCTTCCTTCCATAAAAGACCTCTCTGGAGTCTATCCAAGGTCAAGGCTGTCACTTTCTTCTCTCAGTGTAGTTTGGCTTTAAAATGAAAGTGTTCTGTTTAAATTTCACCTGAAGGTTTAGCTGTTCAAAAACTAGAGGGAGTCACTTCCTAAGTTTGATCAATGAGACACCAAGAAGATAATACAACGTAAACATAATTACCTGAGTAAAGAATTAACTTAAGCCTTTAGAATGAACCCCCAATGAAAGCTCATTGTATTATTTGCATAACTACAACTTAATTTTGTTATTAGAATCATTAACTTTAACATCTTCTTGACTATATATCCATAACTTATAAACTGGGGGTCATAATTATAAATGTGGGAACTGTTTAGATGTTGTAAAATACTGCAAGTATATGTTTCTCATCACTTTTCTATTTTTTTAAACCTTTTCTCAAACTGCCACTGGCCAGGAATCAATTATTATTATTTTTTAATTGCGAAAAGGAAAACATTAATATTCTAAGAGAATTCCATATAAAATATATTCATTTCTTTTTTTAAAAAATGGGATAATTTTTTAAATTTAGTCAATTGAACTTTTACTTCCATAGTATTTGGTTAATATAAGTCATTTATGTAATATTCCAGTTGTGATATAATAATGTAAAATGGAGTGAAGGTGATGTTTTCACATTCCTGAAGCAATTCATCATTAGTTTTTTTTTTTTTTTTGCTTTTCGTGTACTTTTTAAAATAGTAATCAAATTCCATGGTCTGGTCTTTATTTTGATCAGTAGGAAAACTAGTATATCAGTGAATCTAGTGAGATCAGACTCTTAAAAGAAACAAATATATCATTTATCATCAATTCATTCTTTAAATATTTGTTTTATTTAAATATTTGTAAACCTTTATTTTACAATAAGCATTCAGTAATGATAAGTAGCATACAAGGTCTACTTTTCACTGAGAAAGACCACCTAACCTAAAAGGAGAGAAGGGTGAAGTGAATATTAAGAGGAAGCTTCTTAACAGAGTGATCCCACCAGATATAGACAGGGTTAGCATAATTAAAATACTTATGAAGTGGTGGTGGAGAAGCATACATGCTTAGTTCTTGCATGTGGCATGTACATTTTTCATTTCTGTTTTAAAGTATTCCTGTTTTCATAGTGTGATTAAATAAACAGGATGACAACTTAGGTTTTGTTATTTCTGCAGCTAATTTTCTAATTTTGACACTTTTATGACATTTCTGGCAAGTGCAATTTTACCCTCTCTGGGAACCTGGGGAATAAGACTTCCCCAGTTCCTTCAACAATGTTTTTATCTGCAAGATATGTGTCTTCAAACACAGCTAGGATTTGGATATGTAAAAGATGAAAGGAAGAGTAGCAAAGCAACAGTGTATAAAGAGAGCATTACAGATTCAGTTTGGCTAGAATTAAACATAAAAAAGAAGCAGTGGTGAAAGATAAATCTTCAAATATTCATCCATGCATTTACCGATTCAATAAGTACTTATTCTATGGCTAGGAAGGGTCAAATTATAAGAAATTTGGTAGGTCGCACTTAAAACTTTAGAGCTTATTCAGGAGGTGATGAGAAATAATTCAAGTAAAGTGAAAAAAGTTTAAATTAGGCTTTTGAAAGCCTCTGATGGGTGTGATGGATAGGAGATTGAGGAAAACAGAAAAGGCAGGAAACCACTCAAGAAATCCAGGTAATTAAAGATGAGGACTTGGAGAAGGGTGAGAGCCAAAGGCATGGAGAGGAGGGAAAGGTCAAGAGATTTGGGACAGTTTAAATTGATAGATTTTGTAAGTGATTAGGTAAAAGATTTTACGTTCAAGGGTAGGAAATACCAAAATGGCTCCCAGGATTTTAGCTTGGATTCCAGGATATTTGGTGCACTTTATCAGAGTAAAGAATGTAAGAGGTAGGTGTTTTAGGGGGAAATGTGATATGTTACATTTTAAACATGCAATGTTTGAAATACCTTTGCAAGAGCCAAGTGAAGAAGTTTAATTAATAACTAGGACATAGGATAAATCATCTGGGATAGAAATACAGATTTTTGACTGACTTTTCTATAGATGAAGGCTTTATTAAATATAACTCTTATTAAAGTTATATTCTATTAAATGTGTAAATTAAAAAGAGAAGAATGCTGAAGTTTATACTCCGAAATTTAAAAAGCAAAACAGAATAAAAGGATCTAAAGGTTATGTTGAGGAATGCAAAGATGCAAAGTTGTGGCCAGAGTGGTGAGATGATGTCTTGTGAGTCCAGGGTGGGAAATTCTTAGGAATTACGCAGAGGTCCATATTGCCAAATGGCTCAGAGAGGCCAAGTGTGATAGCCTGTGAAAAGTATATTTTTTTATTTGACTTACACTGGGAGTGTTGATGAATTTAGAAAAAGCAGTTTCAATGAAATGGTTGCATAAAAGTCAGATTATAGAACTTGAGAAGTATATTTTTTTATTTGACTTACACTGGGAGTGTTGATGAATTTAGAAAAAGCAGTTTCAATGAAATGGTTGCATAAAAGTCAGATTATAGAACTTGAGAAGTATATTTTTTTATTTGACTTACACTGGGAATGTTGATGAATTTAGAAAAAGCAGTTTCAATGAAATGGTTGCATTAAAGTCAGATTATAGAACTTGAGAAGTAAATGGGAGGTAAAAGGTAGAGAAAGTTAGTGCAATCTATTATTTCAAGAGTGTTGTCTGAGAAGAAGAGTGATACAAAGCAGATAGAAGGCAACGTAAAGTCAATTAACATTTTTGAAGGATAATATAAACTTAACATTTCTTTTTAATGGTGTAAGAAGAGAGCCAGGAAAAAAAGAGAGGTTGAAAATAGGGTTAAAAAAAAAGAAAAGCTGATATAATAAAGCCCTAAATATTCAAAATGACATGATTTTATATATATATATATATATATATATATAATCTAACATTATTTTATAATATAATATACATTACATAATATATATTATATTTTACTGTAAGCATTAGCCTTGATCACATGGAGACACTCCGTACAATGAGACTGAGGAGAGAAGATGATAGTAGTAATGGGCAGAGACCAGTTTGCCAGCAATGGGAAGTGTGTTCAGGGAAAGTGGAAAATTAAGAGAGATCTTACCTGATGGACTGTGTTTTGTCTATAAAGTAGGAGAGACAATTTTCCAAGACAGATAAAAAATTTGCACAGAAGGGATCTTTAAGAAAGTAGTGAAGTTTTGAAATGGTTGCTATACAAATGAAAAAGGAGGTTGGGTAGGAACACATTGTAATTTCTGGGGAAGGTGTCTTAATTCCTTCCACGAATAATTATCATCTACTTCTATCAGGCACTATGGTAAACTTTGGGGACAGAATAAAAAGCAAGGTAGATAGTCAATGTCTTTTTTTTTCTTTTGGCCATGCTACACGGCTTGTGGGATCTCAGTTCCCCGACCAGGGATTCAACCCAGGCCACGGCAGTGAAAGCCCAGAATCCTAACCACTAGGCCACCAGGGAACTCTCTGTCAATGTCTTCATAAATGCTATTTAAAAGATGTAGAGCATTCTCTGGTTTGCTCCAAGAGGTCATCATAGGGGATCTTCTTCAGAAAGTGATATTTGCTAGATATGAAGGATTTGTGCAAAATGTGAAGTTGGGGAATGAAGAGCTAAGGAGAAGGAAGAACATTTCAGGAACAGGAAATAGCAAATATACAAGTCCTGAAGTGAAAAGGAAGGTGGCCATTCAAAAATCCAGATGGGGCACCACTGAGACTGGAATGCAGGTTGTCCAAAGAATGGTATGAAAGTATGTGGTAGTTAGTTGGGTTAGATCCTGCAGAACCTTAAACTTATTTTTATGATTTGAGCTAGTATCCTAAGAGTAACTGAAGAAGAAAGAAATAGAGAAGGAAGGGAGGGAGGGAAAGAGGGAAGGAAAAGGAAACCCTAACTAGTTTTAAGCAAAATAATACTATAATCAGATTTGCACTTAATGTGTATTTCTGGCTGTAGGGGAACAAATGTATAAGAGATAGGCAAGAGAGGATGGTGGGAGAAAGGTTAAGGAGCTATTGAAACAACTCTTGTGAGAGATGATAATGGTTTAGACTAGGGTGTTAGAACTACTTACAGAAAGGTGGAATAATTTAACACATAAATCTACAGTTTTTCTAATTCTTTGGTTCTATGGACTAAAGAACAGGATATCACAAGCTAGCTTACCAAACTTATACAAGTTTCTAGCTTAACAAAATTAATAGATGGTGGTGCTATTCACTGAGATAAGAAACATTGGTGGTAGAAGTAGAATTATGAACTTTTTTTGAACATATTGAGCTTGTTGTGTATTTGGTATCTCCAGGTAGAGACATAATATTGAATAGATGATTGACTATACAGATTTGGAGCTAAGAATACTTATTGGGCATATAGAATTGGTTAAAGCCAAGTTTGAGATCATGTAGAAAGTATATAATGAACAGAAAATTCAGTCTTCAAGTGAGATTGGATTCCATGAACTTATATTAGTTCAGAATTACAATGTTTTCTGATTATTTTCAGGTGTCTGAATAGGCCATGTTTTAAATGCGTGTATAGCTGCTTTGCTTGAAGAAGAAAAGGCATTGAGATTAGACAAGTGTAGTGAAAGGAAAAGATCAAGGATTCTAAGGAGTGATGGTTCTTAATAAAAAGTAGAATAATGGACTGGACAAACAGATGAATTTAATAAGAGAAGTAGAGAGAGAGAAGAAAAGAGTATAATAAATATCTCGAAAGTTAAGAGTTTGTTGGCAAATAAAGAATACTAGAATTAAAAATTCTGAGGTGGAAAACATCTAGGTGATCCAGAGTGTGGCCATATGAATGGTTTGTCCAGCTGCTATGAGATGAGGATGAGAAAGGTTTTAAAGCAATGAAATAACGGTTAGACTAGAATTTAATATTTAATACTAGGATATACAAGTCTGGAGCTATGAGTTTGCAAGCCATTGGTATATAGTTGTAGATGTATGAATGTCTGTTCCAGTTGGATATTGGAATTTCCAAGGGTCATTATAGGATTTAGGTTGGAAAAGTAAATTGTGAACTTGATAGAAAAATTGTTCAAGAAAATTGGAAGATTTATCAGTGCATTAGGAACAGCTATGAGTGGATGGCAGCATGAGCCAAGAAGGAAAGAAAGAATCTAAAATATTGATGGACCTTGGATTACCTATTCAATCCAGGACACTTTCTTATTAATGGCAAAGTACCTGGGATAATTAGTTATTAATCACATGAGCATGGGTACAAAGTAAGAAGATATATAAACATAAGGGGTAAATTTAATCAGCCTGTATTTGCCTGGTGAGCTGCTTCCACAACTTACACCTTTTGAATGAGCAAACACTTGAGTCCCCAAGAATTCATGTTACTCATTGTTTCACTTCTGAATTAACATAGAAGAGTCTCTTCTTTGAGATCTCCTTACATTGATGTCATTTTGACAGTGCACTATTTGTTAACACACTATTTTCACAGAGTAGAAAGCTGTATTAGTTTTATGCTTTCTTTAGTACAATCATTCTTCCACTGTGCCTCCTGGAGGTGACACACAAGTCACCTTGATTCAACCTCACTCACCTACTTGGAGATCATCTTCAGAGCTGCATGATCTCAAGGTTCTCTTAAGACTACACATCGGATTCTCCTGGGGAACTTTCTAAAATTAAATTCCTTTAACTTTATTTTTATACTACCCCTAAAGATTCTGATACATAGATTTAAGGTTGACTCATAGAAACTATGATTTTTAAAGCTCTCTGGAGCAGAAAGATTTAGAAACTATGGGTTGGTTCATATATGGGATGTTTTAAAATTGTGTTTCAATGTTTTATTATTTTATTCTCAGAGTTTAGGTTTCCATTAAATTTTACAGATGCCTTGTTCTTCCCTTCATCTGCTACCTACAGAAGGTTTCTAGTTATTATTTGTCATCAAATTTATGATGTTATCATTTAGTGTAAGAAAATTGAAATGTTATTTGAAAACAAAAGGTTTAAAGCAATATATTATTCTTTCTTTATCTCTCCTATCTCAGACCACTATAAAAAGACAATCCTTCCATTTAAAGAATGTTTGTTTAGGGCTTCCCTGGTGGCGCAGTGGTTGAGAGTCCGCCTGCCAATGCAGGGGACGCGGGTTCGTGCCCCGGTCCGGGAAGATCCTGCATGCCACGGAGCGACTGGGCCCGTGAGCCATGGCCGCTGAGCCTGCGCATCCGGAGCCTGTGCTCCACAACAGGAGAGGCTACAGCAGTGAGAGGCCCGTGTACCGCAAAAAAAAAAGAATGTTTGTTTAGCAAACAGCTTTAGAAGATAGAGACAGTATCTCCCTCTTGGCAGACTGCAGGTTTATTGGCCAGCTCAGTAAAGATGATGTCTCCCCCCAGGGCAAATGACAAATGTGGGGCAGCCTTCTTTCAGTCCATTACAAAAGACCAGGGATCTCTAACCTCAGCTGATAAAAACATACTATGTGCAGCAGCATCTGCTAGTCCACTCCTCATTGTAGCCATGGCACTTCGAGTGGAAGGGAAATCAACGCAAACTGCAGTGCATGTGAGCTGCTGAATGGCAAGACATTCCTTTGTCTCTAATCCGAGTCTCCTGTCTTCTGCCATCATCTATGAGGCTGTGGCAGGTTAACTTGTTAGCTTGCAAACAGGATAAAATCTGAGAACATTCACAGTTCTCGACACATCTGTAATTAAAAAGTGAGAACACTACCTTGTAGAATTTTTGTGACTATAATATTGCTGTGAGTATACTGAGATAATAAATATAAGGTGTTTAGAATAATGCCTGTTAATATGTAATAATTTCAAAACACCTTATCTATTAATAATACTAGTATTAATAGCTGTAGAAATACCTCCGCTCTCTGCATCACTCACAGATACATGGCATAAACACACTAAAACTTCATACTTAAACAATGAATCCCTAATTTAAAACTCCTTGTCACATTAAATTAGGGACAAACTCCAGTAACTACTAGTATCAGTCAGGTAAAGTAAATTAGTACGTACTGTGCCAGAGTGAGGAGAAAACTTTCTTTGAAAGGGAGCAGCCCTGTGTTTTCTGCTGATTATTGCTATGCAGGAGAACTATAAGTCAAGCTGTTATCAGGTTATCTGATTTAAAAAGGCAGTCCATAATATTACAATATAGGATTTTAATGGTTAAGTACACTTTCATATATATTTTGAGTCTGTGGCTTCAAAATAAAATAAGTCTGTGAGCCAGATGGAGACCATGTGTCCTTTGCTCTAGCAAGAATCAAACTCATAGAAAAAGATCAGATTTGTTGTAACCAGAGGCAGGTTTGAGGTGGAGGGAGAATAGGATGAAGATGGTCAAAAAGTACAAAATTCCAGTTGTAAGATAAATAAGTCCTAGGGATGTAATGTATAACATGATAAATATAATTAACACTGTTATACATTATATATAAAGCTTGTTAAGAGAGTAAATCTGAATTCTTATCACAAGGAAAAATTATATTTCTTTCTATTTCTTTAATGTTATATCTGTATGAAATGGATGTTCACTAAACTTATTGTGGGTCTCATTTCATCATGTACATAAGTCAAATTATTATGCAGTACACTTTAAACTTATATAGTGTTGCATGTAAATTATATCGCAGTAAAACTGGAAGAAAAAAAAGACTGGTAAGGCGTATCCAAATTCTCTTATAACTGCGCTACTGAGAAAGGAAGATGGTGAATGATAGATTGATGGAGGAGAATGATCTTGCAAAAAAAGAACAAAACAAAAACAAACAAAACCAGAAAGTTCCTTTATATCTTTATTTTTTAATGTCAAAATAAATAACATTCCAGAAGAAGCGGCATATGACTTATACGTTGATATCCACATGGTACTTGCTTTATATCACGGCAAATACTGAAACCCCAGATTCACAAAGTAATGGCACCATAGGAAGGAATTTGGTACTAATATTGAAACCCTGAACTGTCACCAGATAGTAGTTCATGTGGTGTTCAACAGATATTGCTCTGGCTCCCTGACAAATTTAAAATATTCCACAGTGCTCTTGCGAGGTCATTGTGGTGCCATGGGACGCTTCAGCTCACGGTTGGGAAACCAAACCATGACACTATGCCATAATCCAATGTACAGAGAGCATGGGATGCAAGACGAATGCTGTGCTTCATCGAGACTTAAATCTTTATCTGACATTTGCCTGGAGTTAAGTCTTCAGGTTAATTTTATCATATTCATAAAATAGGCCTAGTCTAATTCTTAACAAAATGATAATATAGAGGAAAAATTATCCTTGCTGTTGGCTATTTGTGCAGTAGCCACTTAACTTTTTTTCCTGATTCCAATTTTATTTCTTCTCTCTCATTCTCCACACAGCATTTAGAGACATCTTCATAAAATGTAAATTTAAGCAAAACCCATCAATATCTCACCATCACCCTTGGGCTGACACAAGTCGCAACTCCCTATCTGAGCATTTTCTACCCCACATGAATGACCTCTACTGACCAAGCCAGACCACCTTTCCTGGCCCTTGAGATACAGAAGGACTTTCAGTTTCTTGCAAAAGCCCCTCTCTTGCCTAAGCTGCATACTTTCCTCTTCCAGGAACATTCTTCTTCCTCCTTCTTGCTAACTCTTAAAAAAAGGAGGAATCATTTCTTTTTCCCTCTATTGTCATCCATTCCCAAGCACCACAATCAGGACACTACCTGGTGTATTCATAGGAATAGGACTTTGGGGACAGTCATAAGTGGTTTCTACTTGTAGCTTCAGTACAAAAAAAGCTTTTGCTTTTAATAACTTGTGATTAATGTTTGGCTCAGTACCAAATCATGTAATCTCCCAGGAATTATTTCAATATCCAACTTTTGCAAATTTTTGAAAGCAATACTCTCTGGTCAGCTAATATAAGGGATTAATGTGGGATGTTGCCCTGTCAAAATGTGTCCCCCAAAGAGGTCTATCACAAAACTCAGTGCATTGGCACAAAAAAGTTCATCTCTGATAATGGAATTGTCAGCGTGTTGGCAGGAATCAGGGGAGAGGGTCTGAGTTTAGAAGTACGTACCTCATCCCATTCCATGGGTGATCCCTTCCCACCAACGTGGAAACTCTGCCTGACCTGATGAAGTTGTGGAGCAGCACTTGAACTGTTTGATTCCTATTTTAGAGAGTAATGGATGAGAATAGGATGAGATTTTGGAACCATGAAGGCAGGTGCATCTTTAGTCTTGAATTTTCTTTTCCAATTAGGAATAAGCTGCCAGATGTCACAAGTGAGGATTTGCTACAGAGGTTCAGGTGACCTCTACCTGGAGGTTACCTAGACCCTGTTGAAATTATGAGTGGAATGTTTTGAGGACCATTCTGCTTTAAAACTCCTTTGTTGGTACCTTTCTACAACAGTGAGTCTTACTAATTTGAGAATATGAACAGACCTCTTGGCTCTAGTCGCCCTGTCGTCCTGCTGCACTCTCTACCCCCTAAATCTTTGTATCCTAGTAGCAGCAGAGGGACATGCTGAGCTTCACTACGTCCCAGATTCCAGCAATTTAATAGTTTTTATTTAAACTCTGCCTATATTTAAAAGCTTAACAAAATACATATAGTACAAAGAATAGTAATAATTATACTAGTGATAAAAAGTAGTAACAAGTGAGGATATACTTGGGTAGGGAAAAGAAGGAAAGGAAGAATAAAGTGACACTGGGGGTAACGTTAATAGGCTGCTCTTTACATGTTCTAAGTTTCTACACACTGGTTAGTCATGGAATGAAAACTTAAACTGAGCCTTCTAGCAGCCAAAGAGAGAAAGAAATATAGTCATGGAGTTTGTTCTATTGCATCAGGCTGTGAAGTACGAGA
Source organism: Delphinapterus leucas (assembly GCF_059928025.1). Lineage (NCBI taxonomy): Eukaryota > Metazoa > Chordata > Mammalia > Artiodactyla > Monodontidae > Delphinapterus > Delphinapterus leucas. The sequence goes on from NC_143132.1 coordinate 38,916,547, forward strand.
TTTAACTCTTATTGCCTAGTCCACACTTTTCTTTTGCCAAGCAAATGGCACTTGGAAAATATTTGGACTTTCCTGAAAGAGCAAATAAAAGAGAATTTAGCAGATTATCAAATTTGGCTGTTGATTTGAACCTCTCCAGCTTACACACTCCTAAAGAGTGTAATACTATCTAGCCCAAGGGAATGTTTGAATTACTACAAAGAATTTTTGACTCCTCTAAGACTTTGAATTTTCAAGTCCTGTTCAACAAGTGTGGGAAAAATAATGAGAGACCATGACGTTTTTACACCAAACTGCAAAAAAAGACATTTTTATCTTAAATTTTAGGTGAATAATGTCTTGCTCTTTCTAGTGAACATCCCCTGCAGATTAATCTCAGGCCAAGACAGAGCTAAGAAGAAAATGTGAGCTGTAGCTCAGGGAATCAGAAACGGATCTTGCTGACATGGCCACATGGTTTGTAACATGGGAGTCCCAGGTTCATCATATCATGAAATTCCAGATAACCATGGCACTCTAAAACATCATGTGTAAGATAATTTTGGATTTGAGAATCAATTTTGTTTTCCCAGATTGAGGGTATTCCAAAGGGCAGTATGCCAATATATAAAAATCAATATCTTTCCTAGTCAAGTTAAATCTTACTTTGTAGACTGGGAATGAAAGAGATGGGCAGCTGTTTTTCAAATTCATATCAGAAGCAAAACAAACTAGGTGTTATTTTTCCATTCAGTTACATATCCACTCAGAAGAAAAGCAGGACACTAAATCTTTAGTTCATTTATGCAGAACATTTGAACATCATACATATCTGATTACAAACTGTGAAAAATTATCAATCATTGTAGAATCATTCTACTATATTGTGTAATTTTGAAAAATGAACTGGAACTCTCATCATTACATTCTCTCTGTAAAAATGGAATTTTCAAACAAAAAATACTAACCTTATGTGATGCTTAATCCAATGCTTGGGTGAGGTGGAAGGAGGCAATGTGTAATCTGTGCAAACTAAAATGACAATTTCAAAAATCCTTAGTCACCCAAGAGGATTTAAAGGGCTAAATTTTAATTTGCAATCTTGATCCATAATAATTAAAAGGCAAAGAAGTTCATTTTAATGTTTTTTCTAGTTCAAGGACAATTTGGTTCTAAATTGACCCAGATGAATTTTATGTAATTTGACTAATAAGGTTATCTTTTCACAAATTTATGAGGCTTATGCTTTGAAAAGGCATTTTAATCTTTTTTTTTTCAGTTTTCAATTATATGGAGTATAACCTACCAATGTTAAATTAACAAGTATCTTCTCAAGACATAAATGCATTTGAAATGAAATGTTCTTTATTTTCCCCAAGTGTTCTCTTGTATATGAGAAAAAGAACAATTAGTATGGCAATACAGAGTATTTGGCAGTAATGACTCACTGAAGATATACATGTAATGGTATTTATTGCATATTAAAGGCTAAAAGCTTGAATCCTAACAGTTTAAGACAAGCAGACTTGGTGCTATATTATTTGTTTTCTTCCCAGTATTTGAATAATCAAAAGGAAAATGGTGTGCCTGCAGTAGGCATTCACTGCAGTAATGACATTACCTGTGCACATGGATAGTAGAAAACATTTGTTTCTCTAGAACCTGATATTCAATTATCCCAGAACTTTAAAGGCAGAAAATCTGTTTTGAAAGCTTTGGCAAATTTATTTATTTATTTAGTTTTCTTATTAGTTTTTTCTTTGACATAAGAAGTTAATTGTATTTTTGGAGCTCCCGACCTCTTTACTTCTGATAGGTTGTTAATTGTATTTTTAAACGGGAAGATTTAAATGGTATTTTGTTAAAGCTCCAAACTGTGTTTGTATGACTTATTTTGATAAAGTTTGGTCTACTTTGGCATTTTCCTCATATGAAGTAGTTAACAATGCAGCTATTTAATTACAAAAGATGGTGCTTCTTTTTCACAACATAAGAGTTAATTTTTTTTTCAAGAGCTGTTCAGAAACTTATTTTTTTATTGTCACATGAGGATTCTGTGACAAGTTCTTAATTGGATTTTATTTATATTACTTTTGAATTTTATATTTTCTCACTTATATTTTATATTCAAGTTGTGCCCTAAGTGATGGCTTGTTGGTTGTCTTGGTAAAAATTGCTTGAGACTTGCTCCTCCTTCTTAGACTACCTGGAAAATTTCTCATTAACCTCTGCTCTATTTAATCTTTTCAACCCTTTGATTTGAATTCATGTAACAACAATAAATAAAATAAAGATGATCACTTCAAATTGATAGTAGTATGAATTACAAAGATAATTATCTAGAAACCACATATGTAATATTGCCTGTTATAGAAACATACAAGGAATTGCAATCCTTGACAGGTCAAATAATATTAACAATTTACATAAGCTGAATTATAGCAAAAATAGAGTTGATCTGATAGATATATATCAAATTATGCCCTACAAATAAGGATTTTTTTTTTTACATATGACTAAACCTATTTTTGAAAATTAACCTATTGAGTAGCAATCAGTAAAAGATAATGTAAAAAGAGTACTACAAATTATTTTCTCTGGCACTAATTCAATAATCCTAGAATATAATGACAATGTCATTGACAATGTCTTATAATATAATTAAATAAATATATATCATATATAGTATGTTTAGTACTGTATAGTATCTTTATTAAACAGTGAAGTGAAATGCATATTGTAATAGAATAACAGATGGGAAAGATCCTGGGAGCCATCTTGTTCAATATGCTTGACTTAATTCCTACTCATGTCCCTTCAGCCTCTTATAGCTGTTTCACACACAGTGAATTACAATCTTTAAGAAAAGTTAATAATTGTATTGTCTAAGTGAAAAGAATCCTTTTACAATTACCTTGAAATGTTCTTAATGTGTAACTAACTCATGTCACTCTATAGGTAGACATAACTTCTTAAGTTCTATCACTTTATAATAGGTCAAAATTTATATCGTATTGAGATGGAAGAAATAAGTAGAGGGAAATAATATATAAAACATGTTATGAAGCTATAGCATATATTTGTGCAAATATCTACTTATATATACCTGTATTTTTTATATTTAATTACTAATTAGCACCTTGTATGAGATAACCTGTTTGAATTCTTTTCTGTGTAGCAATCTATCATTTGAAAGGTTTCTAGATAATACATGAGTAAGAGAAAATTATGTACACATTTCCTCATTTTACTTCAAAAATTATTTTGAATTAGAGGTTAATGACAGATAAGGAAAAATTTCTGGTGAAAGAGAAAGAGAATATAATTAAATGATAGTACAGTAATATGCCATTGTAACTCCCACTTCTTTCCCTGAAGAATAAAAGCTAGCACAAGTTTTGTTAATCACAGCCCACCAAATTATCATTCTCATCAGCCTGGAGTTTGTGGGGAGAGGTGGAAAACGTAAATTTACTCTTTTATTGCCTCTGAAAATAATTTCTAAAAATCTTAACCTTCTGAATTCAGTCTCTGGCATTTTATGATAATGTTAACACTTAGGGGACTCATTATGTTTTATTCATATTTAATGATGATTAATATGTCTTTGCTATATAATCAAGATAAAATAGCACAGTTCCCTAAAATTGTTCTTTTTTATAATAAAGAAAACAGAAATTACTAAGGATGCAATTAGGGATTTAAATAAATTTAAATGTAACAAAAGGATTTATTTTAAAACTTTCATCCATATCTTTTGAAGAGACAAAGTTGAAATGAGAATATTTAGATAGAAAAACAGGTTACAGTTTTTTTCAGAAGAAAATTAATCCAAAAGAAAGGTACAGTAATTATTTTCTAACGGCTATATATTAAACATTAGTGCTGATTGCTTTCCGCTGACCTGCAGGCCCATTTCTGTCCTCTCAAGTTAATGTGGGTTCATACCACTCTGAACAAACTGAAGAGAAATTGTTTTGCAAACTTAGACCTAAATAAGTCTTCAGTTTGGCGTAACTTATAAAGAGAACAATTTTATAATAACATAAGTAAAACACAACCTAGAAAAGATATCCTTTGTGTCCTCAGATTCTTATGATTTGATCAAATAGATATTATTCCCTGTTCCTATTCTAGATATGTTTTGCCAATGAACTACATGACATCTCAAAATTGTCTTTTGATTTCTGAAAGAAAAGTTGTAAAATATTTTTTAATTGATCATAAAATACATAGCAAGCACTATTAGAGAAAGCATTTTTTTCTGTGTGTTAAATTGCAGTTGGCTTTAGGAAAAATCATGGTATGTATACCCTGGAAAACTATTTCTTACATTCATCCACTTTAATTCCTCTATGAAAATCTTTGTTATTTAATTAGCAATATATTTCTTCCTATCATAGGGTACAGTGATGTACCCTAGCTTAAAATAAAGTATAAATTCATTGTGTAGACATGGCTCAAGTAGTCTCTAATATTATTTTTTGACATTATCTCATCACTTCTTATATATTTACAAAAATGTCTGTGGAAAACACCTTTATTTGGACCAAAGAGAGATTCCATTCAGGTTAAGATGTATCTTCGAATTCTCATTTGAAATATCAGATGAATCTTAATAGGCCTAAAAATTGAATATTCTCTCTCTGGAACTTTTTTGTGACAACTGAAAATTTAGGGGACTTTTTGAGAATGTATCAAGGTCTGAAAAACTAGACAGTTTTCTGTATTGGCAGGAAAGCTTAAACTTTCTGCAGTATTCGATTATGTTGTCCTTTTCAGCATTATAACCTTACTTTTGTCAGAAAATATAAATGACATAGTTCTACGACTTAAGTAAAAGGTGATACCTTTACAAATACTCAAAATAGCCATTTTTAACTTTTTCCACATAAATATATGTATACACACACACACACACACACACACACTTAGGGAATGCCAGAGTCTTCTCATTTTCTGTACTAAAAATGGTTACATAATAAATATAACCTAGATGGTTCATTTTTAAATAACTATAGGACTCAGTCATATTCCCAGCCCTTATTTAAGAATTCAGGTTTTGGTTTTCTTTTTTGTTTTGGCTCATTTTTTACAGAAAGTATTCATAAAAGTGTGCAGACCCAAAACATAAAATGAACTTGATGTTTTGTTACTTTTTTAGTCACATTGATGGAAAATTCATATATAGGCTGCTCTTCAGATTCCTGCATAACTGAGACTATTCTTCAAGGAAATGGAAAATTTTTGGCAAAAACCAAGAAAATGATTCCTCTGATTGAGATCTGCAGGGTGTTGACTTTTTGTTCTTTATTTTATTCTCAGTCCCCTTTTCCTAGTTTGTGTGCAAGGAAACCAGGCTATGGCAAATAGTATAAAAGGGAAAAAAGAAGCAAAATCTCAAAAACTCAACATGCTACATGCTTTCAAACAATATTGGCAGATACTAATTAAAAAAATTTTCTCTTTCAAGTCTCAACATATGTTTAAAAATAGTTAGCATATCTAGGTTTATATATACTATCCTATGAGAGATAATATTCATCCTGTGGCCAAGTCTCTTACATCATCAGAGGAAAACCCATAACTCAAAAAGACAATTATCCTGGATGGATTTTTAGCTCTTGTCCAATACCTTTGAGAGAATTCCTTGCACTTCTGCTTTACTTCTGAAAGAAATGTAGTAACTATCTTCCAGGATTACAGTTCTTCTAATGGTCTATCTCCCGCTTTTAAATGACACTCTGTCTAGAAGCTGCTAGGTTTTAGAACTACCAACTCTTCCTTAATTTCAGCCCCCACCTCAAAGTTTCATTAAGATAGAAATCTGTATTAAGGACAATTATGAAGAATTCAAGGTCTGATTTAATTCTTTCCTTCCGTTTTCTTCCCGCTAAATCTTGGGTGACCCAAAGGGGTAAATTCATAGGCATACCCCATATTTTATTCCTTTCTTGTCCATGCTTCTATTTTAATTGAAATTTGCCTTAATTTTCCTTACCAGCCCAAAACTCTACTTGCAGCTTGCCAGTGTAAAATTCACAGTTTGATAAACTAAATCACATTAGTATGTAAATGGGACACTGTTCACCTTAGGATCTTCTTTTTCCCAAATAGCTTAAGTGAGTTGCAGCCTTTGGGGAGCAATGCCCTTATTTCATTGTCTGGTTGACCCTATCATGTTAGATTGGCCCCTTTAACAGGTCTAAACCTTACTATATAAATTCTGACCTACTTTTCACTTAACACAGGACAGACCATGTCTCTAATTTTATCACCTCAATGCATATTCATACTCTGAACTTTATTATTTTTTACTTATCCTGGCTTAGAACATCATTAATTTGAATTTCTACTGCTGGGTTAAACATTAGAATTTTCATAGTGAACTGTAATTGAAATAAAGGAAAATTACATTCCTTCCAAAAGATACTTTATAGAACATTATAGAGCTTAACACATCTACAGGAAAATTATCTTAGACCAGAGGTCTACTTAAATTAGGACATTATTAGTCATTGGGATCAATTATATATTGTTTTGATATTAATACATTGACTCTACAATTCTCCATGTTCTGTAATGATATATCTGTAATAACACAAACAAAATTTGGCTATATTAGATGCCAGCAAAAGCTTGGATCATGTTAAGCACTTCTGCAGATACTTCTGCCACCAAGCATATTTGGGATTGCTTCAGAGATCTTGCAAAATTGACTACAAATTTAGGAGTCAGTATAAAAATGAATGATCCTCTATTAGGGTCAGTTTTCTTAACATTGGTCTGGATTATTAGCCTCCACTAGGAGATTAAATAAGCATCTTTATTTGGCAAAATCATTTCTTGAAAGTAATCTTTTGTTATAAGCCTATGAAAAAACTATTTCCTAGGAACTTAAAAAAAAATTATTCCAGGCTCATAGTCACCTAAAGTTCAGGTTATATTTATTTTTAAGATATTTATACAAATGATTGTACTTTATCTTCCTTTCAGTCTTTATCTGATAAACACTTCCTTCATTTTTATGGGCAGATTTTGGGATAATGATGGGGAATATAGTAAACTAACTTGCTTATTTGGGGAAGGGCAAGTAGATGTTAGATTTTAAGTTCATAAAGTAGTTTATCATCTAAATTAAAACATAAAAATAACAAATATGATTTATATTGCACAATTGTTATATGACAAGATTTTGTTTATTTCTCTCATTTATTTTATCTCAGCCTTGCAATAACTGTGGAACTAAACATCAGGAGTACAGAAATAAATGTATACTTATTCATAAGGACTTTAAAGACTAATAATAAAGGAGACAAGATAATATAAACAGATAAATGCAATATAATGTGGCATGAAAGAAGTTTAAAATTATTTCTTAGCAACCCAAAAGAGCTAATGATTATTTTTGAAAGATACGTGTATGTCATGTAAAATAAAATAATACTCATAGTGATAATCAAATAACAATAGCTACCATTAATTGGATATTTATTATGTAGTAGTGGATGTGCTGTTTTATAAGATTAGAAGCAGTTTCCAAGAAGTTAAATAATACATTTAAGGTCTTTCAACATGAACAAGTCTGTGATTCAAATCCAGGTCTGCCTGATTCCAGAATTTCCTTGCCTTTTATTACATTATATTTTTGTGTCTGAATTTAAGACATGTAAGCATGAGAACTAGAGCAGAACTTTGTTGTAGAAAGAAAGCCATACTGAGAGTAAGGACACCTGAGGTTTTAGCCACAATTATATTGTTTGTTTGCTGTATGACTTTAGGTTAAGTCCTGCTTTTCACTGCACTTGATAAATTAGAGATAATCATACCTGTACTACTCTTTCATGGTTTTGTTTGTGCGAACAATAGAAACCATGGTGTAAACAATAAAGTCCTATAGAAATTAAGGTCTTCCACAACCTCAGCTACTATCACTCTCTTACAGACATATTTCATTGGCATTTTATTGGCCATTCCATGCTTTGTTATATTATGCTATTGGGTATGTCTTTTCCCTGCCTTGTCATCTGGAACATTTCTACTTACGCTTCAAAACCTCCTGAAGGTGTCAGTTTCTCTGATATACCTCTTCTGTCCTCATCTTCTGTGTGCTCACAGCATTGGGTAAAAGAGAGAATTAGAGCACTTTGCCACTGTGTGTTGCTGTGATTCCTCTTGGCCTACCAGATTCTGCCACTAGATTACATATTCTCAGTGATTTATTGTATCCTTAGTGATTGGAAAAAAAATAGATGCTCCATAAATTTGTGTTGATATGAAATCAGGATATTAAAATCATAAACACTAGTCCAAATATATGCATTTTTATGGTTAACTTGGTTAAGTGAGGACATTGTCTTACAATTTGTAAACAATGAGAATATCTTGCAAGAGGAGAAAACGGCCTCTGATTGACTCTTCTCAACAGAATATTAGATTTGTAATACTCAAAACAACAAACCAGAAGAAAAAATAGAATTCTGACTCTGCTCTGAAAAAAAGAGTGAATTAATAATAAATAAAAGGATTGATCATTCATTTCTAAATGTGTTAAGAAATTTTTCAATTTAATTGTTCAGTGTAGTTCACTCATCTTGCTCCTCACATTTCACTCTTCTTTCTAAAGCATTAGTTTATTCTCTTAGATATTTTTGAATAACACAGAAATATTTATACACACTATACTTCTTTCTGTTGAGTTTAAAGTGTATTCCCAGCAATGTATATCACATAGCAGAATGCAAGAATATATCCCCATGATGTAATGTTATTTATAATCCAAGGTAAAATGAGGGGAAAAAAAAAACTTAACACCCACAGTAGAGAGGATATGATAATATTTCATCCGTCTTTTCTGTGTGTTTATCATAAATCATTTTAGGACACACCTTTTTAATGCATAGCTTCTCTTAATTAGATCTGTATTGTCATAGGAAGTATGATTTTCTTTTTGAGTGTTGCCACCAGCAACAAAACATCCATTTCCTTATAATTGATTTTCAAGTTTATTTAAAATGCTCCATGAGGCATAGCATATTGAAATGACTCATCATGCTTATGGGAATATCTTGAGGATAAAATTTATCTTTGAATGATATTAGCATATTAAATGTAGAATAGAAACATAGTTCTTTAAAAATGATTTTTAAATAGTTTTTACTATACAGCTTTTAATTTTGGTTTTGTTTTTCAATTTTTAAATTACTGCTCTTTATAAGAATATGAGTAGTCAGTTTCAAAAACATCAATGGGAAAGTCTACATGAACTGAATACTAGGCTAGGCTTTAGGAATATACAAAAAAATGAAAGTTGACTTGTTCTCTCAGGAGCATACCAAAGCAGCTCAGTAAATATCCATATCATCATCATATTATTGCCCAGAAGTTCAAAAAACCTGGGATACAGATCATCCTATCTAACTTTAGAGAATTCTGATACCTCTGTTCTTTGAGCAAAGAACTCACAATCCATTTTGAAAAGTTAACATCTAGCTGCCAAGTTATAATCCAATGAATTTCTTTCCTAGAGATATTGAGTAGTTCACAGTTGAATTTCATTAACTTCATATAAGAGTGTGTATTTTGCATTCTATTTTCAGCAGCAAGATAACATTTTATGATTGACTTATAAATTATTGTGGAGAAGCAACCTACAGAACTACATGTGAAGAGTGAAGGGCGATGATATTATTTGAGTTAACATAATCCCTTTGTGTAAAATTATATACTCACATACAAAGGTAGATTCATGTATTCATTTAACAAATATTTGAGTTGCCAACATTATGAACAACACAAAATGAGTAAGACATTGTTAATTACTTTCAAATAGTTTCCAATCTAATAAAGAGACATGTGGCTAGCAATTACTATAAAAAGAATTTGAAAATATCAAGAGCCATAAGACAAAAGTGTTTGCAAAATGCATGGTAGGTCGTACAAAAGAGGTTCAGATGTTTTTCAAAAATTGTTTCTGCAAATATATTTTCTTCATTTATCCTTCTTTTCTTATGAAAAAAGCTCTTTGGAGCCAAGGTAGTGAGGCTTACAACCTGCATATTTTACTTCTTCCTATTCCTTTGTGTATCTTAAACTACCTCCTGGTACTTTCAAATGTATTAAACAGTTTGAAAACAACTGCTATAAAGGAAAGAACGTGAGCTTTGAAGCCTAACACAGCTGGATTAAAATCTTTACTTTTAGGTTGTAGCTGAGTGAGCAAGTTATGTAATTTTGTTGACTGTCAGTATTCTCATCTGTAAATTGGGGTAATAATACCTCATTTACCCTGGATTAAAGTATAGAATGCACCTGTAGTACCTAGACAACTGTCCCAGTACATTAATGGCTGCTCTTTCATAGCATGATTTCTACTCCAGGGACATGAAGAAAGGATTGATAGAATACTTACAGCTGCAATAGGGACTGACTATAGATAGATAAGGATACAATGAATTGTGGGAGCCATGGTGAAAGACATGAGAAAAGGGCTAGAAGGTGAACCCCCCCACCCCCCATGCCAGCTCCACTGGAAAATAAAAGCTTTGACGTCGAGTAGAGGAAAATAAGCCTGGAGAGGATGAGTTCAGGAACATTCTTATGATAGGTCTTAAATGTCATGCCAAGAAGAGATACTTAACTTCCTAGGCAATGGAGAACTACTGAATTTTTTTAGATGGCAAAATGACATGATCATAATTGTGCTTTAAGCACATTAAAATTGTAGTTGGCCTTTGAACAAAAGAGAGTGGGGAAAGTCTAGAGGCTGAGAGGCAATTTAATAGATGATTGTTCAAGTCAAAGAAAATGAGGATGTGGCATAGACTGGGAACATAACGTAAAGGAGGAAGTTGATAATATGGGAATGAATTGGAAGAATTTAATAAGTTATTATCTGTGGAGAACAAAGGAAAAGGAATAACTTTTTTTAAAAGGTAACAAGAAGCAGGAGAGAGTTTGTGTTATAAGATAATAGGATTTATTTTGGAAAAATTTTAAATAGTAATTGACATTTTTTTCTGAGCACTTTCATCTCTTTTCCTGGGCCAAGGATAATGGGATCAGGGAAAAGGTTCTTTGTATCAATTTATCAGCTCATTAATGAGTAAATAAAGGTTAAGAGGATAAGTGACTTGCCCTTGTTCCTTCAGCTAATAAAAAGATGTTAAATTTCTGGCTCCTAGACCACAACTATATTCACTACTCTGGATTGGATATTAACATTCCAGGGGACATCTCAAGAGAAAATGCCCAGCATTATACTAATATTTGAGACTCCTATTTGGACATTGGAGAGGCAAATTATTACATGAGTCACCAACACAGAATCTACAATCATAGGGATAACATTGCCAAGAGAATGAGTACTATGGGAGAAGCAATTTGAAGTTAAATATTTGAGGAATATGAATTTTTAGAAAGTAGGCAGAGGATAAAGAGACAAAAGAATTCAATCTGGTTGATAAAAGGTAATTTAACATAAGGCAGATATCTGTAGCTTAAGGAAGGAGAAAACTTTAAAAAAGAAAATAAAAATAATATAGAGAGGTTTAGTGGATAAGGGTTAGGAAATACAACTTATTTTGGGCAAGCTATTCCAAGACGTTTAAGAGGATGTTTTTATTTTACTAATGGAAGATGAAAACAAAATTAAGGTTCTATTGTAATGGCTTAAAACCTGGAAACAGAGAATACCTGTGCTGAGTTACAGTGATACCTATTTGAATTTAGAGTTGCTCTTAGTAGTCACTGTAAGAGAGAAGACTTGAGAGGTCTTATAGAATAAAGAAAAATGTCCCTGTTGAGATCTTGGATGACTGATTTCATTTTTACTTTTTTCTGGATAAACACTTGGGTCTCTTAACAACATTTCTAGCCCTGAAATCCAATGTGAACTGTCTTTCAAATTGTAATATTTATGATTTACTGGGCTTTTCTACCAAAGACTTTCCTATTTACTGTTTCTCAGGTCATTTGTCCATATCACATGATGTGGTAATTAAATACCAATGTCCAAGAAATTGGTTGACTGGCTTTCAGATTTGGCCACACAGGTGAGCAAGAGTTCAGTCGCTGAGTTCTTGTTTTATAAGCCCAGAAACTCAATTTTATCACATTGTTCACATTGTTCACAGTTCACATTGTTCACATAAAACTGACTATATGAGGTAAACACTATAAGTGTTAGATCATGTCTTCTTTGACTCTAAACCTAGCACAGAGTCCTACAAACAACAGGAGTTCATGAATGAACAAATGAATGAATGAATGAAGGCATAGAATATATGTTGACCTATGACCTAATGCACAAGATAATAATTTATTTCAAAAAAATCACATGAACAAACTAATATTTTGGATTTCAAATCCTTAGAAAATACATTCAAAACCAGTGATGTGGTCAGTAAAGCAAAAGTTATGGTATTAATATAAATCTCCTCCTAGGCATATTGAATGAACATTTTAGGAAAAAAATAGAGCAAAGATATACATAATTGAACTAGAAAAGTTATTAATTACCCTGAATCATAACAGAGAGCTTATTGTGGACAGTTTCTCAAATGAGAAAAGAAGGAAATCGTAATGATAGATGAGACTTGTGTGTGTGTGTGTGTGTGTGTGTGTGGTGGGGGGAGTGGAGTCATTGATAAGAGTAAACTTAAACAATTTATTAACTTAGATATATTCTCTTTTCTATATGTGAATGAGTAATTATTCATTGTTATTGGTTTTGACTAAATTTATAATTTTGGGGTGAATGTTGATTAAAATTCACAAACCAAGTGAGCAACGTATAGACACTGTGACATTTCACAAAGAAAGCTCAAATATGCCTTTCATCTAATTTAAGATATAGAAGGGCACTTTTTTCCTGAATAAAATTGTTGGTAATTTGTCTGCCAGTTATCAAACAGGTACATAATGTTTAAAAGCAGCTGGTATTTCAAAAAGGACATCTGTGTTATGGCTAGAATAGACATTAAGCATTTAGTAAACAATGCTATAAAATATAAACTAGGCTATTAAAGGATAAAAGGTTCTTCCTTGTCTTAACAACTGTTATAATAAAATGTAGCAGACAGCAATAACTAAAAGGAAACTTTTTAATGCATTTCAGATGTGCCTTTTCTTATGTAGCTATCAAGTATATTAATAGCTTTGAAGAAATTAACATCAGTGAACTCTCTATATAAAACCTTGTAGTAAAAGCATAAGATGAAATTGCTTTAACTCTTTACTTGTAACTATAAATGATAAGAGTTTGTTATCAGATAATTCATATGACAATTCAGATGTAACCAAAAGATGATATTATGATCAATTGCTAGTTTGGAGCTACACATTGATATGAAGCTTACATGCAGTTGATTTTACATTTAGAACTTAGAATTTGTAGGAACACTAACTGGGCAATTAAATTTTATTCAAGTATTTTGTGAACCATTTGTTCAGAGCTAATTATAATTTATATGAAAGAGATTTTTTTCCCCAAAATCCCCTTAAAACCAACCCTGCCTATCTCATTATCTGCAGATTACCTCTCATCTCTTATTTTCCTGAAAATACTGAGGTTCCTTGACAAAAGTTTTCTTTTCTTTGCATTTAAGATCATATTATATCTATCTTTTTATTTATCTCTCCTTTAAAAATAAAACCCTCCTCCCCCCGCAAAATCCCTCTTTCGACAATTCCTTCATTCCTTAAATCCTGCATCCATCTCTTCTTTTGCACTCTCACAGTGCAAACATCCTCACCTTCTACTCACCCCTGAACTCAGTGGTACATGACAGACTTAGGCACCACTCCACAAAATTAACTCTCTCATCAAAGTCATCAAGGACTCCTCTGGTCCTATATTTTATGGTACTTATCTTACAATACTTGTCAAAATTTTCTAAGTATGAACACATGTTTCAGGTTGCTCTTTGGTTATAGACTAACAAGTCCTGTTGTAAGACAAAGCATTTCTTGAACACTTGGTTTTGATTGTATTTTTATATATAACACAACATTCTTTATTATTAATTGTTGGCTTGATCAGTTGATGATCCAGGAAGATTTTTTTTTTTTTCCTGGCATTTGCTGTACTGAGAGTTGATGAATATATTATGTAAGTTTGGGAAGTTTTGTTTTAGCTGATCTCTCAGTGACATTCTTGAATATTCCTGAGTATACTACACTTGTGTTATGTGAAATAACAAGCAAACAAACACTTTTTTTTTTTTTTTCCTTCCAACCTCTCTAGCATCTCTCTTAGTCTTCCTTGTGGCCTTCTGATCCACTTCATATTTTCAAGTTTATATTCTTGTCCTTCTTCACTTTTGACTTCTGGATGGATCTTGTCTGGTTTAGTAGTTTCAGTGAGAATCTCTATATGGATTACTTTTCACTTTCTCTCGCCAACATAGAGCTTTCTGTTGAGCTCCAGCTTAGTACGTTAAATTGTCCAATAGAAATCTACACTATTCTATAGAGAGATAATATGTCACACTCAGTAGGTCCTAAATCAAACTCTTTTATCCTGCCCCACACTTGCTCTATCTCCTATATCGTCTCTCCTCGCTTAGAGGCTCTGAGTTCAGGTTTTTAATCTGCAAAACAAGGACAATAAAACCTACCTCACACAAATGTTTTAAAAGATAAAATATATGTAGTGTATTTTGCAAAGTGTTTGGCAGATGTTAAGTACTCAAACAGTTGAAATCTTGTTAACATTATTATTAATTGCAGGGGCTATATATTGTGTATTACTGGGCCAAACATGTTACCTGATACAGGGAAGTTTCTCTGTAAATATTTTAAGAGTGAATAACAGTAAATAGATGAATCAATGTTCATCTGAGGAGAAACGACAACCACAAGATTTTTTTTTTTTTTTTCCTGCGGTACACAGGCCTCTCACTGCAGTGGCCTCTCCCATTGCGGAGCACAGGCTCCGGACGCGCAGGCTTAGCGGCCATGGCTACGGGCCCAGCCGCTCCGTGGCATGTAGGATCTTCCCGGACCGGGGCACGAACCCGTGGCCCCTGCATCGGCAGGCGGTCTCTCAACCAATGCACCACCAGGGAAGCTCACACAAGATATATTTTTTTCCTATCATTAAATCCAAGATCTCTTCTCCTGATGGAGTCCCATTAAAGTTTGTTTCTGACACCGATCTCTTAGTCATCCCCTTTACAGCTCACATCTTCCAGTGGTCCACAATAACCAGCTCCTTTGGTTTTATTCTTAAATTATCTTCTGGTTTCTCCCATTCCAAACTGTCCTAAGTCAACCAGTCTTCCTAGCTACCATTCTGTATTTTCCATGCCCTTGAAAACCCTTCCTACATTCAGTCTATATCCACTGAAAATTTGTCACCCACTCATTTTAACCTCCTTGTAATCAACTTTGCATCATTACTTCTCATCCCCAGTTCTCTACAGAATCCACTGGTCTTTTTATAGTTAATATCCTTGACCACTCAGTATTATCTGATAACTTTTGACAAGCACTTTTATTTTGTACCATTCTTCTGCATAGGGTTCTAAGCATCTTCCTGAGTTTCTTACAAAGGTTCCATCACTATATTAACACCTGTTCTTACTCCCTCTTGCTAAATCTCTTCCGCTTCCCTTTCTACTATCTCTCCTCTAGTTTCAACATCATGACAATGAGATGGCCTTTTCATTGCTTTAAATCTCTCTCCAAAGTTTACATTCAGCTGCCACATCTCTGGTTAAACAATCTTCAGAATGACAAGCATGGCCAAAATTGATGTCAAATTATTCCTCTCTCAGTTAGATACAATTTATAAATTCCTTTTCTGGTTTTATAATCATGGGAAAGTTACTGTAATATGTCTATATCCTTATCTGTAAAATGGGAATAGAATAGTACCTATCTCATAAACTACTGTAAGGATTAAAGGAGTCACTGCATGTGATGTGCATGGAGCAGTTATGAACATATTAGAGAAGGCACTATATGCATGTTAGTTATTTTTAACAATCACCTTTTGCTTTTTTTGCCACTGGTTCAAATATGCAATATTCAGTTCTTTCTAACCTCAATTTTCACCATTCTATTCTCTTTGCTAACGTCCTAGTTCTTGTTCCTCTATTCTCCACTTCTTTACTATTTTTATTATTTATGCTCTTAACTTATCTCTATGCTTTTAGCTACTACCCTTTTCTACAAGAACTGTCTAGCTTATCCTTTCAAGTTCCTTATATATTTAATAGACGGGTTTTAAGTTGATGAGAGTTGTTTTCTTTCAATAACATCGCCTATATGTTTTTGGTACAATTAACTATTTGTTGCTTTCCATTTTCTCTGCCAAGTAGTTAATTTAATAGTTTAACTTCAGCTCCCCACACCCACCCTTCCTACTTTTGTTAAGCACAAACATGTAACCATAATGACAGCACAAAACATGAAAACATAAGTAGAAAGGTTGGTAATATTTATTACAGGCTATGTTTATTGCAGCCCATATTAAGCATTGACTGTCATGAGTGTGTAATAGGAAAATTTAATCGTGGTTTTTCTCCATGTGCAGTTTAACACTTTAGAGATGACAGCAATGCCTTTTAGACAGAAAGAGAGAGAGCACACACTATAATGAGAGAAAAGTGGAAATATGATTAAGGACACCTTTTCTTGGGAAAAACAAAGTTACCAAAATGCATCAAATAAAGCATTAAGAGCGATGGAATTTCTGTAGTTTGATTCTGTAAAAATACATCCATAACATATAAGCACACCTCAAGTGGCTAGATTTTAAATGAACAATAAATTATTGTTAAGTTTTTAGAAATGTATTTTATTTATTTATTTTTAAGATTTAAAAAATTACATCTTTTTTGGAATACCTTTAGCCAGAAACTAAAGTAAAATATACCATATTCCAAAAATACACTTCCGGAGACTACTAGAAAGTAATAACTTAGGGCTAAGATTTTTATTATGTTGTAGACTTTTTTCCTCTTGTGAATGAAAAGTTCATTTTAGGAAAAATAAACCCTACGTTGTTTTCTCAACTTCTTAACATGTGTTAAATCCACTGAGTGGGGTGTTTTAGTCACCAGAGACTTCTGGAAAATTAAGACAAGCAAGTGAGCCTGGAACTGAGAATAAGGAGCTTCAGTTGCCTCTTAGAAGTTATCGGAGAAATTCCACGCCCAAGAAGATAGAGGGTATTGTTGTTTGCTTGTCTCTGAAGCTCTTGCTGACCCAATGACAGTTAGTCTTCTGACTCAGAATCTACCTAAACCTGGTTGCTTTGGACCTTGCCCTCTGAACTAATTAATCCTCATGTGAGCTACGTCCTTTGAAACTTGTTCTACTTGGCCATAGCCTGATTTCAACTATAGTTGTTTCCCCACCTCCCCAGCATATCCATGGCCTGGTTCTCCAAACCATGTTCTCAGTAATAAATTTCTTACAATTCTAAATTTTGTGACTTCTTTCTGAGTTGGAGTAAGAAAGTAGACCAACATGAGTAAGCGCTTTTTCATATTTCAAGTTAATTAACATAATTTAATTGGTGCCTACCTGCCGACCCTCACCCCTGCCTAGTTTCATGAAGTAGATGTTACTCTCTTCATTTACACTTGAGGGAACCTGAACACAGCATTGTTAGGCAATTTACCTAAGGGTTTGCAGTTAGTAAATTGCCTAGGTGACATTCGATCCATGCCTATATGAGATTTCCATCATACTTTCCTGCCTCTAGTGACAGATATTTGGAAATTAATATTAGAATAAGCATTTAGAGGAGAATCTGGAAGGTAGAGCAGCAATATGGAAATTGTTCTTTGCTTTTCTCCATAATTGTCAGTGCTTCCATAAGCCCCTGTTAGTCTCTTTCAATCACTGTTTGAAGATAATGTAAGTGTGCATGTATGTGAAGCAAATGTACTTATTTCCATAGGAAGTCATTATTGGGTGGGGGGAGGATAGCTAATAAGCTTCTGGTGTCCTTCTTGGTGATTTAAATTGATTGGCTAATTTGTTCTACCAATCCTCCTGGAACTTGAAGATAATTATATTGGTCTTTAATCTCGAGAATCACCCCTTTCCTTTTTCCTTTATAAAGGCAGATATTCCAATGGCTCCTTTCTAGTTTCCAGGAATTCATAGTTATTGAAAACAGTTGATGAATGCACTCAAATCCAGTTCTCAACTACCCTGGAATATATCACCATGTGCTACTAAATTGGACTACATAAGCAGGTTTTCCTTGAAACTGTCCTTCCCACTTTGTTTCAATAGAAATTTTCTTTGTTGTACCTTTCCATCTATCAGAAATGAAATTTTTTTTGGACTTCCTTTCTTGTAATGGGAATTCTTCTCTCCATATTACAAAGATTTTTTTTTTCAGGCCAAGACATTTTCTTGTATTTTCTCAAAAATAAGTTAATTAATAACTAATAAATTAAAACTTATTTTACTGTGCTTGGCACTGTTAAGTCTATTAAGTTCTTTCAGTAACTCTATACAGTAAATACTATTTTTGTCCTCATTTTACACTTAAGGAGTCTCAGGAGCAGAGAAGCTCATATTTGTCCTAAATCACAGCTTGAAAGTGACAAAGTCAGATTCTAACTCAGAAAGTTTGAGGCTAGAACCCACAGTCTCAACCATTATAATTTTCTTCCCAGCCTCATTTTCTTGCTCAAAGTTCAACTTAATGCTAAGAATGTAATTCAGTTCAGTAAATACTTATCGAGACTGTTTATATTAAAAATTTTTAAATCCAGTTTAATATAATAGTATTCTATGTTTTGTATACCTAGTTAACCTAGATTATGTAGTTTTTCTTTCCTCCTTTAGCTTTCCTGTACACACCCTGATTAATATTTTGTTTATATCTGATCTTTATAAGCATATTTTTCTCAAATTTAGTAGCATTTTCGATTGTGATCATTTATTTTTTAAATATGTAACATCTATGCCATCTACATAAATTAAGCATCAAGGTCCTTAGTAGTTGATAATTTATTGTGTTATTTTTCTTATCCTTCATAGACCTTCTGCCTCTATTAAGCAAATTTACATAGATAATTGGTTCTGGGCTATCAGAGATTTGGCCCTCTAGGGAATATGTGGCAATGTCTGGGGGAGATTTTTTTATTATAACCACTTGGGGAATACAGGTATCTATTGGGTAGAGGTCAGGGATGCTGCCAACCATTCTATGATGCACAGAATATCACTCCACAACAAAAAAATAACCACCTCAAAAAATGTCAGTCGGGGGCTTCCCTGATGGCGCAGTGGTTGAGAGTTTGCCTGCCGATTCAGGGGACACGGGTTCGTGCCCCGGTCCGGGAAGATCCCACATGCCGCAGAGCGGCTAGGCCCATGAGCCATGGCCGCTGAGCCTGTGCATCCGGAGCCTGTGCTCCGCAACGGGAGAGGCCACAGCAGTGAGAGGCCTGCGTACCACAAAAAAAAAAAAAAAAAAAAAAGTCGTAAAAAAAAAATAAATAATAAATAAATAAGTAAATGTCAGTCGTACTAAGACTGAAAAATCCTGAGTCCTAGACTATCCCTGGGGCCTTTTACATTAGCATAAAATCTAGGAATGGGCTATGTTTTTTTGTTTTTGTTTTTTTCTCTTAGGCAAATGTCAGTGGTTTGATTGACTTTATTTATACCCTACTCCAAAATACCCACCCCCAAAATCCTCTCACCATTTCTACTGTTTCCCCATATTTTAATTAGAAACCAATATGTTAGCTTTTCTTCCTTTAAACCATAAATATGTTGATGATAGCAGTGACTGACACAATATCTGTGAAATTTTCAACCAAAAATTTGCTTAGCTCAGTGCTTTTACTATGCTATTGATGTTATTTGCTAAAGTACATATCCAGACTTTATTCATTTATCAAAATTTCAGCATCTTATAATGTAAACAAACATTTGTCTAGTATCTTAATTTCCAATCCCTTTAGATATAGTCTTCTGTCATCAAGAACAAGTTTCTGGATGCTATGAAATTGAGTTTGCTTTTTTCAAATAGTTTGAGCACAATTGTCCTTTAGTAAAGTAAACATGGCTCTGTTATATCTTAATGTCTTCCTTAACAAGTATAAGATTAGACTACATCTCACAAACTCCCATTGGGCAGCACTTAAGAAGTGAGTAATATTTCTGTCTGACAAAGTCAAGTAATCCCAAATGTAAGTAATTTACAGGAAGGCATCAGGGACTGTTACAATAGACATATTGCAATATATCACTGGAAATCAGCATCTCCCCACATGTTTGGTCAACAGCCAGATGGAAGCTTTTATCACATTTATTTAATCTGAAATACACATGGTAATTACACTGGACCTTTGATTCAAGGCCTTATTAGTGTCTCAAGAGAAGTCAGGAAATGAGTTTGTCAGTTGCAAACTGATGTAGTCCTGACCAGGGTAGAATTTACATCTATCACTGCCTAGACTAGAGTATTGCTACAAATCACATTGTACCTCAAGGAAGTAAGATAAGTAAGAGCTTCCTTAACCTATGTAAGATGAGAAATCAGCTCCTGATTAGTCCAGAATATCACTTACTCACCTGTTCACTTATGTTACTCCAATTGGTCTCCCTCCAATGAGTGGTGAGTGAATAAAATGCAATATAAATTATATGGCCAATGTCTCACCAAAAAAAATTACACAAAGCACAAACAAAGGCACATTGAAGCAAAATACTCCCACATTTATACTCCCAAACCCAGGATCCTGAATATCTGCAACACTGAAACTTAGTGGATGTAAATATATATGAGGTTTTCCTTGTATTGGTGATAGAAAAAGAAGGTATCCCAAAACACACTTCTCAGAATTTTCTAGCTAGGAAAATGCTAGATAGAAAAACTTTAATATTGAATGAGTTAATCCTGACTATTCTAATTCAGTATTTTTACTTAGCACTAAAACATGAATAAACAAAGCTGAACCATGTTACTATGTACAAAAAAACATTGAATTAATATACCTGTTAAAAGTAGATAGAGGTTACATCTGGAGGGTGGGGTTAATGGAAGACCAAATTAACACTACATTTTTCTTTATATTTTGAAATTTGTATTATGATTATGTTATTTTATTTTGAAAGTCAGAAAAAGGAATTTTTAAAAAGAATTCACACACACACACAGCCTTCCAAAGTCTTCACAGAAAATATGGCATTTTCTAACATATTTTTTATGTTTTTCAAGGGAAAATGTAATTAAGACTTTGAAGTTCATAAAGCAGATGATTACTAAAATGTAGGTTTCTATTAATGTAGGATGATATAACTAATGAGAAATAGTTAATTAAATCATATGCATGTTCTGAAATGACTTCAAACATTTTATTTCTTGATCAAAACTATTAATGGCTATTACTGTTGTCCTAATAAACTTGCATAGGATTTTTAAAATTCTAATTAAAATGCTAATTAAAAAGCATAAAATCATCCTGTCAATAATTTATCTTTTTTTTTTCACTTTCAGCCAATACAATATACACCACAGCTATTTTGTGACTCTCTCACACCTCAATTGAGAATGTCTAAGTTTGGTGATTTCTTTCTATTGAAATCACTACTATCATCTCAAATTAGGGTAGATTTTGAAAAGTATCAATTACATAAACAAGAATAACACATATTGACTATCTACTCTGTGCTGGGCACCATGCTAAGAACTTTCCAGTCAAATCCCATTTCACCTTCATGACAATTCTGTAAGACAGGTGATCAATAAAGATAACATCTTACAGAATAGTAAACCAAGGTTCAGTGAGTGTAAAGTAAATTGTTCAGGGTCATTTAATCCATACTTGATAGAGTCCAGTTTGAGCTTTTCTGACTATAAGAGAAGATTTAATTGAAACTATGACTCAGTGTCACCTTTTTATCGTATCTTTGGTAAAGAAGTGTTTTAAGACTAATTTTGGGGTTTTTTTCCTCTTTCATACTTACAACAACAGAGAATCTTACAGGTAGTATATACTTGAAATTATTTTCATATGTAAAGTTAAAAAACAAACACTGATGAGTCAGTGAACAAAATGGAGAAGCGAATATTAACATTTCTGGTGCTGAGATGTATGTAGCCTTACAAGATGACCTTGAGAAAATAACCTAGTTCTTTGCTGTTTTCTTGATGTGTTATCTTGCAAGGCAATTTGAACTCTTGGTGAATGACAGATTCTAGTAAAGAATGCAGAAAAAGTGATATTATATGGAGGTAAGAGAAAGGAGGAAAAAGGGAATGAAACAACACTCCATTTATTATAGAAACAGAAACAATTATGCTAAATTTGGAAGAATGATTATGACTACATTAGGTTTCTAGTCACATTAAAATATGACTTATCTTAGATTATATATTTAATGATATTTATGAGGGACTTAATCTCTTCCTCTAAATTGTATGTGTATTGCTTAAGTAGAGGAAAGATGTAAGTCTCTGTCATTAAAATTCTAAGACATTCTTAGGTATTAGGTACCACTTTGAAAACATTTTAGAAACCTACTCTTATGACCATAAGACATAATTTAGAATATAGAGTACAGATATTTTAATGTCGCCATTTAAATTTTTCATCAGTTTCGTTTAAATGACCTTAATGAATGCATCTCAGAGTTTTCAGTTAGGTCTTTTCATTTGTATGCTTGGACTACAAAGTGCTGTGTAATAATTGTTAAAATGAATAATTACATTTTATGCATAACAGGAATTTAGGCCCAGTGCTTTTCAACAATGATGTAGGACAAAATTTTACATACAATCATACTTCATATTAACTTGTAAGGGCAGAATTATTTTATAGGCATATCTGCTACTCATTAATATTTAAGTCAATTTTCTCTAAAGAATTCATTACAGGTTTAGTTAGTTGCATTTTGCATACTTATTTCTTAAAATAAAAAAAATCACAGTCCATTAATTCATAAAATATGCAAATGTCATGTATGCTTAAACTGAAAGCATTATCATAACTTAAGCATGCTATGTTTTGTACAAACTTTCTTTTCATTCATTTTGGGAACAATGGAGCTTATTTCATACTCACAAACATGAAAACAACTATTTCTGTCATTATATCAGTGTCCAGATCTGCAGGCTAACAATCTGATTATCAAATTATTAATGATGGTGAGGATATAGCAACTCCTGACAGGTATTAAATATATAAATTATGTACAATGGAACCAGTTCTCTAAGAGTTAACTACACTGAGGTTTTACAGTAATATTTGTCTTAGAATTCATGTTAGAAGAAGTTACTAAATTTGATATAGCCTTCTTGCAAAGTTCTTCCTATATTTGGGTAAGTAAATCTACTCAATAGATCTAAGAATAATAAGTGACATTCTGAATTGCTTTCTGTAATATAGCATTTGAGATATCTGAGTGCATTTTTTACTATAACTCACCAATTAAGTTAAGAGACTGAATTTTTCTTCTAAGTCAATAATTTAAACTCTAAACATTTCTCTACACTACCTTATGGGTCTAAGTAGATCTATTTGTGATCTTGCCAAATCTAGCCACCATTTACAACTTTGGCCATCTTGGAAAATAAATTCTGTATTAGGGGGTGAGGAAGAAACTCAATGATGCTTGGTCTTTGACACTTCTCTTCCAATTTCCTCATGGAGTGATCTCAGAAGAGAACACAACACAGAGCGAAGAATCTCGAGAAAGGAACCCCTTTGAAATCTGGGAAAGTTGTTCACAGCAGCATTTCTGTTTAGGCATCCATAAGTCAGGCAGCTAATTTTCAATACATATTAGTCATGATGTATCCTTTTGATAGCACTTCTCCTCTTGTGAAACTACTTTCATACCAGTCTAATTCAGCTTGCCTTAAGTTCTGTTTTCAGTTTGGATCTTGATACCTAAGTTATAATGAAAAAAGAATTTATTAAACATTTACTATAAAATCTACTAAATTTGATATAAGACTAGTAACTACGTGGTAAGATTGACTTATGGATAAAATTAGTTAATATTTATTTAATAAATTTAAAGTAATAATGCTTTTAATAAATATTAATGAGGTATTGTATGTGTTGTATGTGACCTTTGTATGTGTTACCTCATATGATTCACACAAAAGTTCTGTGTGACTCATACTACTATTATCCTGTGTTATATATGAAGCAGAGAGAGGTTTAATAACATATTGGTCACACAACTAGTGTATAAAGGACCAATAAGGGAAAAATATGAGAGGTTTACTTTCTACTTGAACGTGACTTCCTATATTAAAAAAAAAAGTAAGATTCCAGTAAGCTTAAGATTTTAATATTTAAAATATGCACAAGCCTTTCCCAATGGTATGTGATGGTCTCTCCTAAATGGTGAATATAGAGGACATGTACATCATATTTTTCTGAATATATTCATTATTGTAACTGGGGAACTGGTTCAATGACTATTCATAATAGTTTTAAAAATTTATATGAATGCAGTCAATATGACTATTATAATTATCACCAGAATAATCAATTCAAAAACAATAACAAGGCATTTTGACAGAATTGACTATTGATATTGATAGTACACACTTTAGAGCTGACTGGTTTAGAAGGGAAATTGTTTAGCAGCAATGTTATTATGTTTCTAGTGTATTGGCTCATAAAAAAATAAACAATGTTTATACATGTTTAATCCTTCCCCACCATTTTAAATGTTTATTCTTCCATCCCAGTTATTCATGCATATGGGTAGACATCATAAACAATTGGTACAGAATAAACTTTTAAGAATAATGTTGAGCATTATATTCCCACTGTCAAACATTTATTCTTTATATTTTCTAAGTATTTAAAAAGTAAATCTTTCATGTTAGTGTTGTTTCCTCTAGAAGCATATTTAATGTAATTATTATCAGGTCAGCTGCCTTTTTTTTTCAGTTTAGTTTAAGAAGATATGTGCTTTAGTCAAGATTTTACTCTTCTGCAGAAATCATTGTGTATAATTTATTTAACCTCTAGTCTGCTTAAAAATACTTTAATTCATCCTCTTAAATTTACAGAGTACATTACCAAAATAGACATATGGAAATGTCATATACTAGTCATTTGTCTTCCTTCTTAATGGTTGCTCCCATTTATTTATTTTTTGTGTGTAGGCTGAGACCAGTGATGTGCAAAGAGTTAGGTATTGTTGACATTGACGGCAGAACAGTTCCAAGTTAGAAAGATATAGGCAACAGAATAAAAAATAGCAGCTTTTACAGATCACATAAATATAAAAGAAATCAGACACTGTAGAATGAATTTGAGTATATTTTTTCCTGGAAAAAAAAAACATAAAACTACAGAATATGATTTTTTTTTAAACAGTCTCTAACCTTATAAAGCTATCATTTTCCTCACATCCTATTTACTGAGCACCTATTAGAAATGACTTATATGCACAGATTCCATATTAACTGATTTTAATATTTTAATAACTCTTTGAGGAAGGCAGGGCACATATATATACTTATTTATAGATGTAAAATCTGAAACTCTTAGGTCAAATTTATAGTTCTGAGTCTCATACTATTTCAGATCTTCTCTGATCTTAAGAGAAACTACTGTTTAATGCAGGTAAGTTACACTGTGTGTCACATGCCTGATGGATAATATAGCAGACTTTTCCAAGCAACAAATAACCCCATGTATACCCCATAACTTACGTTATTCTCCCTTTGATCACTTAGATAACCTTAAAAACCATTCCTCTCCTTCACCTCCCTCATGTTCTCACACAGGTAATCTTCTGGCAAGTTCTCTCCCCTTTTGGGTATCAGTGCTAAAAGAAGTGAAGCATTTTGTGAAAGGCCCTGGTCCTAATAGCTATATTACTCTGCTGGTTGAGAGTCCTCTTAAAATTCTTCAGAGCTGAAAAATTTCCTCATTTGAGGTAGTCAAGGAAATACTATCCTGGGTTCACAGAGAAAGAAAGATCAATGAATTGAAGAGATTATGCTAGAACCTACTTTATCCAAAAATATGAACACTTGTGGAGAAAGTTTCTACTTAAATTTTTGTTCTCAAAGACAAATGAAGTATCTTATTAAAGAATATATTTTGTTTGGGTTTAGCACATTATTAACTATTTATAAATACAAGTTACTAAAGTCAGTTGTTATGTAATTGGGACACCTATAAGTCATAACAAATGATGAGCAGATCTTGAGGGGGTAATTCTCAGAAGAGGAAATCTGTAGCTCAATGCATGAAATTATTGTAGGATGTAGCAACACCTCACTTCTGTACATCTGACAGTCACACTTTGCTTGATGAAACATTTTATAAATTGATTATATCTCTAAGCTAAAAAACCTTGAAACGCCAAATTCAAAACGAAGCAAACAAACAAAAGAGTGACTTTATAATTATTGTCAAAATCTTTCTGAGTAGGAAGTCTGTGTGTATTAATACATAGAAATGTGTGATAGCATTTGTTGTTTATGTGCTTGGTATGCAAAGAAATTTATGGTACAATAAATACATTTTTGAGAGGAAAGGATAAGTGTTAAGCTTGCTGGGATTTTTTCTTATTATTGAAAACCTATTGTATGATGTAGCATTAATTTAGAACCCTTGGATTTAGAGTCTGAGTACACATTGTTTATAGTAAAAAAGTATATGTAAATCACTATACATACACAAAGAACAATATATTTTCATGTTTTCTAACCTTTAGAGGTTGGTCTTACGTGTTTTTGTCAGAAACAGTAATTGTACATAAAATTAAAAGATAACAGATGACCTTTGAGTGAATATGGTGACATTTCTCTCCAGGGACTTTGCCAATGTCATATACTGTCAAAGGACAGTTTATTTTTCTCCATAAATTATGTATAACTATTTCTAATGTTTTACCATAGTGACCCTCTTTCTGAAGCATTACTCTATTTAAAGAGGGGAAGGTAGAATCTTAAGTACATAAAAATATTCTAATTTCATGTTAGAATCAAATTATCCAAAACATTAGGTACAAATCTGGATGAGTCATTTTTATTTAGCACTAATTTCTAAAATATGTAGATATTAACAGTATTATTATATTTAAACAAATAATTTAATACCATGAAGGAGTAGCCATCCATCGCTCAGCAGAGCAAACTGGTATCTAAAGAACCCAGTTCTGTCTGGAATTCAGTATAAGAATTGAATATTATCCATTCACTCACTCAATTTGCTTGGTTCTAAGAACTTGTAAAAGTGCTGTTCCAGCTATATTACAAGTGTAAGACACAACTTTCATCTTCAAGAAGACATATCTTTGGGGGAAGATAAAACTAAGGCAAGTGAATTAATTCAAGAGAAAAAACTTCCGAATGAAATAATTCATGGTTGATTGACATGGAGAGACTGCTCACTGTTATTTG
Organism: Delphinapterus leucas; assembly: GCF_059928025.1. NCBI lineage: Eukaryota > Metazoa > Chordata > Mammalia > Artiodactyla > Monodontidae > Delphinapterus > Delphinapterus leucas. Next base: position 38,943,893 of record NC_143132.1, read on the forward strand.
GGTTTCGCATACCCAGAGAGAAGGAAGAATGTCTTACTGGTTGAAGAAACAGCACCAGCAGGGAGATCATTTAGCATGGAGGGGCATTGAATTCCGCTTCATGACAGAAGAAAAGAGAATACAATTATGTGAAAAGATAAAACACTAGAAAAAATTACCTCAACAAATTCTTGTTCTCAAAATAGGAATCATCTGACACATCTTTAAAACTGATTTTCATGATTATTTTTAAAGCTTTTCAAAAATTAATCCCAAAAGTTGCTTAGGCAAGCTGTTCCAGAGTTTATCAATCTTTTTATTAGTAATAACTATGATTTTTTAAGTCAACACTTTATATGCATTGAATAAAATAAGCCATTTGTAATACAGAAACTAGCATAGATTACTCAATAAATTATTCTCTCATTTAATCCTCACCCATCGTCAGACTTCCACAAGTTTCATTTGATCCCATCTCATGTTATGCAAATCTTCTGCTATTCATATCCCCCCATCTTTCAAATATTTAGACACTTAGAATGCTTCACCATTGTTATTACATAAGTAAAAGTCCTAAAGGAGTCTTTTTAAAAATTGAAAAAAGAAAACCTATATCTTTCTACATAGAAGTTTATACTTTCCAACTTGTTTTCCATCATACAACTACATTTAGATAGTGCTTACATTACAGTGTGTCAGACATTCTTCTAAGCCCTTTATGTACAGTAGCACATTTAGTCTTTGACAATCCTGGAAAATAAGTATTCACATTCTAAAGACGAGAGGGTTAAGAAACTTGCCCAAAGTCAACCTGATAGTAGTAAGTTGTTTAAGGTTTAGTATAAGCAATTTGTAGGTCCAGGATTTTGTGAGCAATTTCTTCTACTTGAAAAACTTTCACTGACTTCTCTGCTTCATTCTACCACTTTCCTTCTATTTATGTACAACATAATACAACATAGTTTCACCCCAATACTGATTTCATCTAATGTTCATGACATCATTCACTGCATCTTAACCACTGTGAAACACTGGTTTGTGAGCAGAGAGAGGGCAAGTGTTTGCAGTGTAAGTCACTGCAGCAGCTATACAACACACACCTCAATTGCAGGTAACTCATGTAAAGGAATTGATCTGTGCAGTCTTGGGTGTTCTGTTTATATTCAGGCCATTGGCTGGGGATAAGTATGTATTATCCAGACTTCCCCAAATCTATTTTCCATTGCCTTAAATTTTCACATAATTCAAGTGAGATAATACATGAAAAAGATCATACTCTAGTTTCTGTATGTCAGTTCAGGCTGTAACAAAATACCATAGACCAAGTTACTTAAATAACAAAAATTTAGTTTTCACAGTTCTGGAGTCTGGAAGACCAAGATCAGGGTTTCAGCATGGTCAGATTCTGGTAAAAGCTTTCTTCCTGGTTTGCTGACAGCTGCTTTCAAACCGTGTCCTCAAAATATCAGATAGAGAGATTGAGAGAGAGAGAAAGAGAGAGAGAGAGAGAGGGAGAAGAAGCTAGCTCTATGGTATCTTTTCTTATAAGGACACTAATCTCATCATGAGGGCCCCCACCATCATGACCTCACTTAAACCTAGTTTTCTCCCAAAGGCCCCCATCTCCAAATACCATCACATTTGGGTTAGAGCTTCAACATATTAATTTTGAGGGGGACAAAATTCAGTCCAGAGCAGTTTCTTACTGCTTTTCTTTTTCTTTTTAAAAAAGAAAATCCTATTTCCAAAGTCTTAAATATCCTATATTAGTACATTCTCCGCAAAGAGATAGGAAATTAACTAGAATTGCTAAATATCACTTGAGTGTGATGCAGAATAACTTTTAGGAAAACTAAACTTGAAAAACTATGTTCTCTAAAGGTGATAATCCCAGTTTTACACTTATTTTTGTGAGTTTAATTTCATAATTTTTGAAGCATTTTATTGCTAAACTGAAATTTCTCCACGAGTTTTAAATCACTTCTAATATATATATATGTATTAATATAAACTCCAAAATGAATGCAGAATATCAATATAACTGGCTGTATTGTTTAAGTGTCTGTTATCATACACTCCAGTATTATATTTTGTTTAAATTTATTCTACTCTGCTCTTGATTATTTGTCTTGACATTCCATGACTCTGGTGGTTGTTACTAAGGAACTACACTTGGTGTCTTTTGCATAAGAAGCACTTGCTTCTTTTCAGTAATTCATCTTTTTCTATTCATTCCAGCTTTTCCAACTCTTCTATTTTTCAATATTAAAATTAATTCTACTCCCAAACTCTGCTATTTAAATTGTTTTGTACATAGTTTTTATTAGATTTTAGTAAAAATAAAAAAAGTAAAAATTTCTTAACCTCACAAATAAGTGAATTAACACATTTGTTATAGTTCATGTCCTTAGAGATTTATCATTTTTAAAAATTATAATTAATAATCCAAATTTGGCTTTGAAAACATATTTATTTTAATATTTAAGGACAATCATTTTCTTTTAAAAATGGTCTCAGAAACGAATTTAAAAATATTTACATAAAATGATTTTCATTCCAGTTCTTACCAAACATTTTATTAAAATGAGAAATCATATATAATAAAATACTTATTGTAAAATAATTTTAAACTTGGATTAAAAACTGTGCAGTGTTTTTGATTTCTCCCTGCTTTGACCCTAGAAAGTTAGATATTCTTTCTTTAGAATTTTCACTTCTCATTTATGGGGACAAAACATGATAGACTAGACACTTGATGGTAGAAATCCCCAGTGATGATTTCAGAGATAGAATTATATAATTTAGTACTTCTCCATGTTAAGCTTTTTAAATAAAACTATACTTTAAGGTTATTTTCTACTCTTCTAAATATCAGAAATTACTAATCCTAAATATTTTTATGTAACATGATTTTCTCTTCAGAGTTCTTTATTGAAAGTCCAGTGACCCTAACTGAAAGATGTTATGCTCAGAAAGGCTTTTTTTGTTTGTTTCTTTGTTTTTTCTTGGCTGCACTGCGCGGTTTGTGAGATCTTAGTTCCCCAACCAGGGATTGAACCCTGCAGTGGAAGCATGGAATCCTAACCACTGGACTGCCAGGGAATTCGCCCTCAGAAAGCTTTAATTTCACAATATTCATGTTTTATTCATTGTCAAGTAGAAAAGATTTCTAATATATTGCCAAATCTATTGGAATTTACTCACTCCCGTGTTAACAGGCTAGCTCCAGCAAGTCTTGGGCTAATGCTTGATGATGAATAATGGCCTTTAAAGACACATGATGTATTTATCTGAATGATAATGCAGACTCAGCCATATGTAAAGAAACTTCAGAAGGCTGCACTTCTTTTTTTTTTTTTAACATCTTTATTGGAGTATAATTGCTTTACAATGGTGTGTTAGTTTCTGCTTTATAACAAAGTGAATCAGCTATACATATACATATATCCCCATATCTCTTCCCTCTTGCATCTCCCTCCCTCCCACCCTCTCTATCCCACCCCTCTAGGTGGTCACAAAGCACCAGCTGATCTCCTTGTGCTATGCGGCTGCTTCCCACTAGCTATCTATTTTACATTTGGTAGTGTATATATGTCCATGCCACTCTCTCACTTTGTCCCAGCTTACCCTTCCCCCTCCCCGTGAAAAACAAATACCGTATGCTAACTCATATATATGGAATGCACTTCATCTTTTTATTGCTATGACAGTAGGAAAGGGATGAGAGAAAGGGTGTATGAGTGATTCCCACTGGGACTTAGCCACTTAAATTATGTATAATATTATCTCTTCATTGTTCAAGTGATCCTTATCTGATCCTCAATCTCAGTCACTTGTTTTAGATGCTAAGAATAGAAATTAATTAAGGACAAATTTTAGTTCTAAAAGTTATGGGGGAAAAATAAAAGGCGTAACCAAAAATGTTAGTGTAAAAAAAATACATTTACAAGTAGACATGCAAAGGAGCATCCTCTATAATCATATTATCTTTGAAATCTTAAAAATCCTAGGACTATATGTTGACTTATTTTTTTGATGAGATGAAGGCTAAAGGTTGAAATCTTTCCTTTATAAATAATAAAAGTATATGCAGAACATTCATGACTAGGGTCAAATAAATATAAATGTTATGGATTGCTTTCTCTGAAAGTAGTATTTATATATATAAATGCATTTGAAACCAGTGAAAATATATTCAATAATGAACATGATAAAGTTAATTTATCTAAAACAAATTCTAACAGATCAATTTGTCTTTGTATAAATTGTACAAAAAAGGGGGATGGACTGCATATTATCTGAGACTCTACTATGAAAGTGAAGATTTTAGGCAAAGTATACAAAATCAATGAAATCTTTCCCCAGGAGTGATCTACATCTCGTGTCTTTCTCCAATCCATCCACTATGTACAGATATCTTATGATTCATATATCAGTTACAAAAATAGATTCTGTAGCTGCATTGGTCTGCAGCATTACAACTGAGCAGGAATGAACACCAGCCTCAGAAAAGAGAATCTGTCTTCAAAACATCTCAACATTAAGAATGAAAATAAGAAAAGAAAATGTAAGGATGTATAGAATTTAAAAATTCAGTTTGCATCCAATGAAAAAAATTTGCAATAAAAGAAGAGAAATAATATATGCTCACCAAGAAAAACCATTTTTTTCAGACATTTAAATGGAATTATTATACTAAAATGAGGAAAATATTATCAAACTATCACATTTTATTGTCAGTCATATAAAACTGTTTAAAATATATACTAAGTAAGAACAGAGTGGGATTAAACAGGGAGTGTAGTTAAACCAAAGTCACAATTAGTAACAAAACCCTTTAGGAAGAAATAAAAAGGAAAATCTATGATAGAAAATCAAATCATCTAAACAGATGATAAACTTGGGAAATATAACTAAAACAAAATGTAATTTAGTAAAATTATAAAAATAGGAAAGAAAGAATGAGATATATGCAACATGAAATATGGAGTTGCTACCAGTGCATAACTGGATTTTTCAAGAAAGAAAATGGAAAGAACAGTTGTTAATCAAAAGTAGAGTAGAAAAAAAGAATTCTTAAGCCAAAAAACAAATGAACTTAATCTGAATTTAATAAAAAAGTAGGTTTGCAAATGAAGTCAAATTCTGACTAGAGACAAACTACAAAATATATTCAGCTAAAATATCAAAATATAGTGGAGGAAAAAACCAAATATTCTGATAGCAATCATGCAGAAAATGCAGGTCAGTTAGAAAATTGAATGATTTCAGATTTATCTTGGAGTAGAGGGAGGCAAAACAAATCCAAATGATTTCAGATTTATTTGGTAGGAAAGGGAGGCAAAACAAATTGTCAAAACACTGACAAATTGTGTTGTATTATTATTAATTCAAAAAGATAAAAACCCAGAATTCTTTAGCCAGTTGAGTGTTTATTCACAATAAAATAATACTCAGATATTCAAGGTTCAAGGATGTTGTTATCATGAAATTTTCTTTTGACAAGATGTGTGCTTCATATGATCAAGGGGTGATGATATGAATATCTTTACTATCTAATTTTAGGTAAGGAGAAGCTGTAAAGGAACTCTAGATATTGAGATGAGTAAAGAGACCAAACAATGTCAAAAGGAGGATGGTGGCTAGTCCATTTAAATTTTTGATGCATTTCTGAGATCATCAGAATCAGGACAAAATTGTCATTATTATTCACAAAGCACTAACTAGAGCAGTAGAAAAAAGAAAATATAAAACTAAAGAAGTTTGACAGTCAGGAAATAAAAATGAAAAATATGATCTTGACAAGTACTAGATATAATGCTTTATAAAACAGAGTGCAAAATATGAATGGAATAAAGAAAAAGGAGTCATAAAGTTTAATGAAAAAGTAAAAATATTTTAAAATATTAAAATGTTTTAAAATATTAAATAAAATATTATTTTAATGGGAAATAGCATTAATAAAAATATGTAGGTCCTATTCAGAAAACTACACAATTTACTAAAAGACACTAAAGTTTTAAATAATTGAAGTGTCATACCATTATCCTGGAAAATGCACTATATAAAAGAAAGCTATCTGTAAATTAGTACAATTCCAATAAGCAATCTGTTGTATTTTTGTTTCTTGCAAAAATATTCTGAACCTGATCTAAGACTTCTCCGCCAATGCAGTAAAATGATCTTTAAAACTAAAATATTAGCCTAGGATTGCATATGTAGACCCCTCACATGGAATAGACTAGAATATGCAGAAACACATAAAGTGGGTAGACATTTAATTTATGGTAAGTGACAAAAATATTGATGAAAGAAACAATGTGGGAGACAATGGTCTGCCACAGAAGAATTAAAGTCATATTTTATGCTTTAGCCTCAAATCATAGACCAAAATACATTTTAGATAGATTAAAATAAAATAATAAAAGTGTTAGATAACAGAAATCTATATGTGTATAATCTTATGATGGCAAAAGCATTTCAAATCAGGATCCACAAGTCAGACATCATAACACAAAACTTTGATAGATTTGATTACATAAAATAGTAAGACTTATCTATGGCTGAAAAAGACCAGAAATGAAGGATACATAAAAAGAAATTGCTAAAAATGTTCATCTTTTTATGGAGAGAGCTGTTAAGGCAGAAATTTTGAATGGAAAAATGGTCAGGCTGTGTAAATAGGCATTCCAAAATTAATGCATTAATATGGGAAATAGTATTTAGACACATTTATGATGTTAACTTATAATTTACTAACACAAAATATTTAACACTTTTCAATATTAGATTGACAGTTTTTCTTTTAATTATAGTATCTGCTGGTAATACTGTATGGGAACTCAGGTGCAGTTGGTGGAGGATGAATTTGTAAAGTGCAATATAATTTGGCAATGTTTATCAAAAGTATTTTTAAAATGTTTGTATCCTCTGATCCAGCAATACTTCTCAGAATTTACCTTCAGGAAATGACAGGTACAGATGTACAAACAAGAGTGATTTTTCAGCTCCCAAAAAGAGTGCTCAGTTCTGAGAGATAATCAGCAAATAAAATGGATATAATTTATGACTATCTGTATTTGGGAACTTGAGCAGGAGGTGGAATTTGAAACTGATTCTAAATTATCTAAGCTAGGAATAGGAATAGGGAATTCAGATGCATGGCAGATTTATTTTTTGCTCCTTTTTTTTTTTTGAGATTTACAGCCAATGCCAGAAATTAAGGGAAATACAAGAAATATATAATAGAAAGCTAAATTAACAATAGCTGCTGTAACAGATTTACTTTTTTTAATGCTCAGTGTTTTGAAAATAAAGCTCTTTTTTTCCCCTCAAGCAATTTGGCGATGCATATATTCTTAGTTTGGCAATAATTTTCTTCCAGGCGGAGAGTCAGTGACCCATGGCCTGACCTATTCTTGTGGTTCTCTTATTTTGAACTTGCATCTCCTGAGATCACTCGGGAAGGTTACATGTGGAAGGCATTTATTGGCTGGGCTTTCTTTCAGTTGTCTAGAACACAAATCACATGGTTAACATTCAACTGCCAGTGAAGCTGGTAAATATCTAGCTCTGTTCACTGAAAGAATAGGAAACAAATTTGTCATTAGCTAGAAATCTCTGCCCCAATATAGCCTTCTGATCAACAAATATTTTTACACCTTCTTTCTCTGCCATCAACCATTGCTAAACCCTGTCCAAAGAGATAACCTCAAGTCCCATCAAGCCACTGTATCCAACTCAAAGACCAAGATCCTCAAATATGCACAGTTCTCTTCATCATCTCTGGATATGTTAGTCCAGGGACAAATGAACCAAAACACAAGTTTCAACACTCTTCTCCATCTCATACACAAAACACAATGATAGAACAGATTCAGGAAAAGCACTCCTTTAAATAAAGGCTCTCTTTTGGAAATAGAAGAAAAATAGGGAACACTTGAGTAGTCACTGATCCATAATAATTATGAAAATATGCTAGAGTGGCATGAAAAGTTCCCTCTGCCTTGGCAATAGTTATAGTTCTATGAAGAAACTAGATTTTCTTCTGTTCATTCTTTTTTGCTTCTACAATTCTGCCTTACAGGAAGTTCAACCTTGTCAGTCATACTCTGTGGCCACATCAGAAGTGGGTGTTTGGTAATATGCCCTCTATGGGGACGACACAGCTTTTATAGGCCACTTCTTGCTTTCACCAAGTTTGGGAGTCCAGAGGTTGTTTGATGTTTCAATTGTCAGACTTTTCTTTCTTTTTCTTTTCTTTTTTAATTAGGTATATGCTTCTTTGGCACAATAGTTCCATTAAAAACACAGTAGACTCCTAATATATTTGTCAGATTCTTGTGCCTGTAACCACACTTTAAGACTTTCTGAAAGTGGAATTGCCAGGCCTAATTTATTTCTTTACTCTCTCTCTCTAAATCTCTCTTGTAGGCTATAAGCAGCTCCCGTGAAGTTATGCACACAATGGACTTTGGAGGATAGGCAGTACACTTAACCTGACTTTTGCCATAGGGCTGAGCCTTAGTATGTTTTGTTGCTCAGAACCTCAGTTTTATCTCTTATTGTGCAACTTTTATAAATAGTTGATTTTCCATACTTTTGAGTACTCAAAATATGGGGCTTTCTTTGATCTTTTCATTTCTGCTTGATAACTGGCCATCCTCTACTGGTCGCAGCTCTTTCCTATAATATCTTACTAAAGGCAGAATGTAAAAGTATATCATTAATCTAATCTTTCCAACCACTTCCTTTAAAGTTACAAGTGCAACAGGCACTTAATCCTCAATGTCGAGTATTCATCTTCCTCCTTCTATCAATAACACAACACAGTTTGTAAACCCCCTTCTTCTTGAAGTATGATCTTCCCTTTGATCAACTAATGTGTACTCTCCAGGATCTCTTCCTACCCCACTTTTCTCTCCTTCTCGGTCTACTCTGCTGGACGCACTTCTTTCAGACTTTAAATATGGGAGCTTTTCAGGTTTCAATTTTCAGACTTCTTCTCTCTATCTAGACTCTCTCCCTTGGGGAGTTCCTCAATTTCCTTAGCTTTAAATAATATTTATATAATGGTAAATACCAAGTTATAATCTCTAACCCCAGTGTTTCCTATGACATAATTGCATTTTTTAAATGGTATAGTTGTATTTGTCACATTAAAAATACACACACACATATTTTCAGGTGGAGAAGAGGAGAAAGAAAAGGCATGTAACTGTACAAAATCATATATATGTATTTGTTTATCCTGTTTTTCCCTTCAAATGGAAACTCAGTGGCAACAGTAATTTATATGTCAAATGTTATATTCTCCAACATTTTGTACATTATAGGCACATAATAAATATTTGTTGACTACATGACTGGTGTAATACACATTAATAAAATTTTATTTTAATGTGCTAGTTTTCAACATAACTCATTCTAATGCAGATATGTATTCTGTGTCTAAATAACACACTAACTAGGACAATATTGTTCTCTGTTTTCTAGATCCCAATGCTCTGGCTGGCCAGACTGGCCCTGATCATGCTCTTATAGGAGGAATTGTGGCTGTAGTTGTATTTGTCACTCTGTGTTCTATATTTTTGCTTGGACGGTATCTGGCAAGACATAAAGGTAGGTTATATTTAATAAAGCATTCTTACATTTGGCAAAAAAAAAATTCTAAAGACTAGCTTCATCATGAAATATTATGTGAGTGCGTGCGTGCATGCGTGTGTGTGTGTGTGTGAGAGAGAGAGAGAGAGAGAGGGAGAGAGATGGGGGGTGAAAGAGAGAGATCTAACTACTAAGTTGTTTCAGAGAATTCTTGATTATTTTACTCAACGTTAAAGCTGGATTGGCTATCAAAATAATACTTAGCCAGTAGCCAAAAGTCACAGAGTAAATCATTGGCTCAGGAAAAAAAAAAAAAAAAAAGGAAGCAAGTTTGTAATTTATCTCTAGGACTGAAATTCAACTCTAACATTAATCATTTGGTAATGTTTCTATTTGTAAGCTTATGGACACACGTGTGGCCATATTAGTGAGGAAAATATGTGATTTTTCACAATGGGCTAGGTAGCAAACTATTGATATAATCTACTTTTAAATGGAGTTACCAAAATAAATGGTGACCCGTTTGATGTGATCATTATCAACATCTTAACAAAGGGCCCTGATTGCTACAGCTGCATGGATCACATGGTCTGAAGCCATCATTAAAGAAATCAAAGTACTCATTACCCATTCCAGTTTGGCTGTTGCCTCTAGTTAATCTGACCACAGCTTCATCTACAACATATACTAGAATACCGAAAGAAAGTGTGCAACTTTAGAAGGGTGAGTTGTGTGGTTTCTTACGACTGAGAATATGTTTCAACATATAAGAAATCTGGCATAAGTTTCTTCCTAAATGAATGTAGCTTTAATACTGGCTATTTTACCAGTCTGACAAAACTAACGTATTTTTCTTCCAATACCCACAGGAACATATTTAACAAATGAAGCTAAAGGAGCTGAAGATGCACCAGATGCTGACACAGCCATTATCAATGCTGAGGGCAGCCAAGTCAATGCTGAAGAGAAAAAAGAATATTTCATTTAAGATGCAGGCCAAGATTCTGAATTTTACTTACCACACTGGCTGCTGGAGAAAACTGGCTATCATCTTTCAGAATTCATTTCTATCATCTTCTGCTACCTTTATTAACTTCCATGCCGTACTGCTATCAGTAGCCAGTGTATACCAACAATCAGCTGTTGAAAGCATCATTCTTTAATTACTGTACCATCCATAATGCAGGACATTTCTTACTGCCTAAATTCCACACCATTGCTCTTTTAACATACAGTGCTTGAATATACAGCCTTAACAATGTTAATCATCTCCTTGGATCATGATATTGAATTGTTTTTATACATTGAAAAAAATGTATGCAGAGGTTTTTTTCCCCTCATTTTTTGTCCCCTTTAAATCAAAGACCTTGTCAGTTTACCATTGGACAGCTTTCACATGTAACAAGATTAGGTAAAGACCTAACGTGCTTAAGTTCAATCAGATGTTAGAGGTTTACGATGTTTTCTACATGTCTATATTCAAAGACATGTTTTGGAAACATATGCCCTAAAAGACAAAAACTGAAAAAGACTACTGTAGTATAGATTCTGGAATGTTTGAGATTGTACTGGTAAAGCTGTATCAATTCACTATTTAAAAATTTAGTATTTGATACAGGAGCCATGTATATGGATTGCAATCAGGACATGCTATCTTATATAATTATATAGATCTTACCATTAGGTTATTTTAGCTTCATATACCAATAAATTGTTACAAACATTTTACTGTTTTGGGAATCACAAAAATTTCATTCATTTCTCTAATTTGATTCTGTAATTTATTTGTTCCACAAAGACTCACCTGCCTAAACAAAATTGAAATATCCATAGGGCACAATTTTGAGACATTTTAGTATCTGTATATAGTGCATATAATAAATCCAATTAAACATTATTTGATACATATTTAACTTTTTTGGCTGTAGGTAATTCAGTCATGAGTAAGCATTTTCTAATGTCCATTATATCTCTTTAGATATTACTTAAACCAATATTATAAGTAGGTAACATGTATTAGTATTTTTGTCTGTATGTCCTAGCACTGTTCAACAACAAATTTTTCTAGTTCTTGTTAATTTTTATTTGTTATTCAATGGAAGCACAATGTTATAAGGAAAGGTAATTTTAAGCTAACAACCAGTGCACAGCCTCAGGTTTTAAATTACAACCACAGTTGAATAATAATCTAAAAATAAACTCTTAGTTTGCTAAAAATTTTCAAATTTTAATTTGGCAGTTCCAGAGCTGCTTACCTATGTTGGTTTGACAAAAAGAAGTGTTTAAGATATGTTTTCTGTATAAATGAACTAATTCTTTATATTAAATTCCTGTCTATGCATTTTGTGAGGTACAAACTTACGAAACAGTGAGTGATAGAGAATTTCTGCCATGCTTTTAACTCCAAGGTGAAAGTCTCTTTCTCTGGATTATTTCTGAAATTTTGGTGTATTTAACCATTAAGAAATGCTGTATTCTTAAATATGACACAGAGTCGATCTAAAGTCATATTATTTCTCCTAGTAAAATACGATACTACTAGATTAGTGCTCATTAGATTTACTATATGCTAAAGATTAAAAATCCAGTTAGATAAAAATTATTTTCCCATTGACAAGCACTGCACCTTTAAGAAGAACACACATATGACGATATGGTAGCTATACTTGCGACGTCTGAAAGCATGATGGCCTCTGGTTTTAAAAATATTATTTTGGAATTTATTTTTGTGAAATGAGAATGGTTGAGTATGACATCATGTATTAATATCAAATGAAAGACAAGGGTGCTGTATCTTAGATTATTTATCAGAAAAGTATAAATCTTTTAAGGACAACGTTAGAATTTTTAATTTTTTTTGATCATTGAAGCATATATCTTGTTGATTTCTTACAAGAGAAAAAGGACGATGTCAGTCAAGCAGCACTTTTTCAGAATATACAGAACATAAATAATATGATGTGGTTGAGTGTTAACATAATAAATCATATACAGTATGACATTTTAAGGAAATAAGTCTGCATTGATGTGATTGCATGCTTGTTTTTACAGTTCATTCCATACCATCTGTGGAAAAATGCAATAATATGTTAATATAGTATGGTAGTTTGAGAGAATCAGGTAGGTGCTACTAGACACATTGAAACTAGAATAGGTTTATAAACTGTTCATACCTTTCAATGCATAATCTTTAGAAAGATTCCACAAAGCAAAATTCATCCTGTTATTACAAAAGGGAAAGGTTCTTATTACAGAAGTAAGTTGTATAAACTGCATCATCAATTACTATTTAGAGCCTAATTTCAGGATGCATTTACAAAATTGCTACTCTTCATCGATGTTGTATTTACATCCCTCTTCATTTCATCTGTATTCTACTTGGCTCCAACTGCTAAACTGTTGCCTAAATAACTCAATCATTATTTATAGCACTGCAAAATTAGAAATCCAAAATTGGTTGCACTTCAAGACTTTTGACTCTTTTAACCCTTTACAGTAGTATAAAAACTCACTGGAACTCTGTAAATGAAACTAACTGGTATATTATGATTTGTGAGCTCTAATCAAATATTTTGACAGTTAAAATAGATTTGAATTAGGTATCATTTCCGTTACTGAAAGAAAACAGCAGTGGTATTATATTTTCCTATCTTAAATTTTTTTTTGATTTTCACCAAACGAGATAAATTGTAAAAATTCTTTTCATTTCTATAAAAATCAGAAAAAATATGAAATAAATTTCTAAATGGACCATGCGAATTGCCATGACTGAAACATACACACTTATATGCCCAGAGAGCCATAGCCACAGAATACAATGGAAGGCGTGTGCACACACATACACCCCACTAGTAGAATATGGAACATTATTCTTTACCAAAAGTAGCTATTCTCTGCCAGTGTACTGTTTACAGTGTAAATTGTCCTCCATCAAAAAAGTGTAAACAGCATTCTTTTTTTCTTGCTTCCATTTTTGAGTGTCCTAGATAGAACGATTATAAAAATTAGGAAGAAAAAGGAAAGTTTGTGAGTGCAAGGGCAAAGATAGCATGAGCACAGTAGTGTGTGTGTGTGTGTGTGTGTGTGTGTGAGAGAGAGAGAGAGAGAGAGAGAGAGAGAGAGAGAGAGAGATTCCAACTTGTTTTCTTTTACCAGAGAATCCAAGAAGCAGTTTAAGGAACCTGATATTGGAGTTTAATCTAGAAACTGGATGACCTCATATTGATTCAAGATACTTAATCTTGCATTGAAACCCCACAATTAAAATAACAAATAGAGAAAGAAAACTAACTTTCCTAAATATGGCAAAAGAAGCTAACACCTCATTTATTTTTATTTCTTTGTAAAAGTATAAATATCTCAATTAAAGGGACAGGCTCACTTGTAATTATGTACTCATGATTGTAACAGCACTGAGATTCCATATAGGCCCATGTACAGCAGCTGTTTGACGGTGATGGTTCTTCCATGTAACATAGCAGTTATCGTGTAATTTAGTGCCACTTATTGCAAAGTGTTACGAAGGGGAACATTTAAAATACTTTTTCTTTGGATATAAGGATAATTGAATGAATGATAAATATGAAATTTCATGTTACATTTTTTAATTGTGGAGAAAATGCAAAACCTCATATCTTACTGCAAATTCCCCATCACATTGCTAATTACTTAGAGCCCTCTAAAAATGCCCACTATAATCCCCCTTTGCAAATGGTAATCTGTGAAGAATATACAATACAAAACAAAAAAAAAATTAAAAAAAACAACTGGCAACCACAGCAGAAATAAATGAAAAACATAATGAGAATTACTGAGTAATGCTTTTTATTAAGTGGCACAAAGTACACACTAAAAACTATGCAAAATATAGGTAACTACAGTGTACGTACATGTAAGTATCCTGTACTTGCTGTGTATGGATGTTGGAAACCCATGTAATTATAATATGCATTTTGAATATTGGGAAAGAGGAAATCTTAGTGTAGATAGTAGTACTTGTTTTGAAATATACACTGGCAATATTGAAATACACTCAGTGCAATATCTGCTATTCTATTGCTGGATACTTAATGCAAAGGGATTTTTAAAAATTCTTCAACAAGATCTAAAATGTTGCTAATCTCCACCTCCTGCATATTAAAGCATTAATTAAAAATACAAGTGACATAACACGTTAAGTTTTTCTTAATCATTAACATGACACAATAAAAGTATCTGACCTTGTTTTTAGAGTTACTGGAGAGAAAGAGATAACCTGAGTTTTCAACTTTGATGCATATCTAATTGAATTTGGGATTCTTAAACTTTCTTTGAAATGTGTGTATGTTTTAATGGATTGTGGTACTTTTATTACAAGTACAAATTTATTCAATCAAAGAACATAGGTTACCTTTAATAGTTAGAGTCACTATATCTTAATGGAAATTTTTTATATATTTTCTTTTTCTACTCATTCTTCCCTTTCTCTCTCTATTTCACCCCAAACATGCCCTTTGCACTTATACCCTTCCAAAGGCAATGGATTGAAAGTAGCAAGATTATAAAGAGAGCTAAAGGGGACAACATGTAAAAATGGGTTCTAAACTCATCAGCATTTTTATGTATTCAGATATTAATATTGAATGCAATAGTTATTGGATAGAGCTGGTAAATTTTCTGCCATGCATACTTACAATAATCCTTCTACCTCTCACTTTTAACATGGGCTATGATACTTCGAAATAAATAGAATAAATAATTATTTACAAGGTATCCCAGGAAGCACTCTTTTGCAACTATCATAACAGTCCTCTCCCCACCCCCTGGGAAATCTCAAAAGCCAACTTTACTTTCAGTGTACTCAACGGTGTATGGATCTGCATTTGTTTTTCCTCTTCTGTCATTAACTTTTCCTATAAGCAAAATACAGTAACTTTATAAGGATAGTTCCTCACGTGACTATTTACTATTTCAATGTGATATAATTGTGTTGATTTTAAAAATAATTTAAATGGCAACACTTTGCAGTCCAAGCTGACATTTCATTTAATATTTAAAATAAACAATTTCTTATAAATTAATGCTATGCTTTTAAGTAAATATATGTGATTTATTTTTCCAAGAAGTGTTATCTATGTAAGACAAATATTTAAGCATTGAAAAATGCCTCCTCATTAACAAATAATCCCTGAATAATGAATGCAAAGTATTGCCACAAACACTCACTTTATTTTGGCTACATAGACATAATATGAATTCTTCAAATGATGTAATTTAATTATTCTAAAAGGAAATGACATTTTGAAAGCAGATTTTCCTTTAGGAAAAAAGGATACAAAAATTATCTCAAATTATGATGCTGAATCTATAAAATATGCTTAAAGTAAAATATATCTATGTTATGTGGTTATGTTACAAATAATATTTGGTGTAATCTTTACCATCTTTTCCATATATATATATATATAAATGTATGGTTATTTTGGAGAGAATGGGCCCAAATGTGAAAAAGATGTAAAGAAAAAACACTATTTTCCCCTATGAAATGTACTGTATATTTCAAAAGAAGAAACTTAAAAGATATTTGTAGATTGCAGGGGCAAAAGAGAAACCTACCAGGGCTCAGCACTTAAGCACTTTTCCCACATCCAGGGTCAGAAGAGCGGTGATTCCTACACGGACTTTTAATTGCAGTATGAAATGCCACATTACACTTCTCTTACACACAGTACTGTCAAACCTCAAATGTTTTCTTTCTTCAGATGATTTTCCTTTTACATGATACTAGTAGACACTTTTCTCTTTATACTTGCTGATAGTGAAAGTTATATGCAATAAAATATGTGATGGTTGAAAGCAGTGGTCACCAGTTGGTTAAAAAAAAAAGAAACTGTGAAATGTAAACTGAATTGTTATCTCTTTATCCTTTTTGCTTTTCTTTGTGTTTCTAACGTATTGATTGAGTCTCATAAATAGAAAGGAAAATAATTTAGAAAAAATTCAAAACTAGTACTCTTTCTCCTTACAAATGTATGAAATTAATCTCTTTAAATATTTATTTAACTGTACCTGCTGTACTTATTGTAGATTCAATGATGCAGTTAAGTAGTAACCCAAGGATTTATGAGTTTGGATTACTGACCTATTTTCTTCATATTCAGTTCACATCAATATTTGCAAATTGGTTGTTTAGCTTTTTATTCAGCCAAAAAATATTCCCTCAAGAAAGCTCCATTTTTATCAAAAATATTTCAACATAACCAACATCGGAACAAGTCTGCCATGTTAAAAAGAATTTAAAGACTTATCTCTGAAAATGGTACCCACAAATGCAGGTGTTCCCAGTAATGTAGCTTCAAAAATAAAATGTTCTATTCATATGACATGAAATTCATAACTTTTGGAAGGGTATATTTATGACAGCATAACAATAAATTCTGTGCTGAAAAGAAGATGCACCAAAATCACACATACTGCACAGAAGATAAACACAATTATTGAATCTACTGTTATCATTAACATTTTCAAAAACCAAAATGCATATTGTAATAGGTACATGACACTTGCATGTTGATTTGCCTATATACTTACAAAGTATTCAATGTGTACTTAGTGGCGCTTAAAATATGTCATGTACAACTCATAAACATTCTTACAGGGTTCCCATTTGCACTTCATCTTTCAGTAAAGTCTTGTCAGAAAAAAATTGTCTGATACATATGGGAAAATAAAATTTGAATTTTAGTTATCTGTTGGACATTACTGAATTGTCTATTCATTTAGTTCATTTTCTTAGGGTTGTTAACAGACATTGAAAGGTGGAATTTCTTTTATCCCACTGACAGATTATGAAAGATGTTACAAAACATATTCCTTTATGCCAAACATTATTTTGCATATCTTTTTTCAACTGCATACATTATCCATTCATTTTAGATTTCCTCAGTGATGCCCATTTTCTTTGTAAGTTTCTAAATGGAAGTTTTAAAAATTAATCAGTAATAAAATGTTATTTTATTTGTAGAACATTTAATCATTGCTCCTTGGAATATATGAACCTTGTAATACGCTGAATAAGGGTTAAAAACAAATGTTGCTGACTTAAGGAAATTTGCTTGAGATTGCCAAAATTCTGTAAAGATAATTTTACAATCACTTCTGTGTGTTTATTAATGTTGACTAGGAACAGAAGCAAAAATACCTAAACCTTTTTTTTTTTTAATTTTCACACTCTAACCAGTATTATATATTTCAACTACCTAAGATAATGCAATTAATAATATATCCATCCTAAGCTTATGCCAATAAGAATTTGAGATAAGCTTTTAAATTTATGGAGGATTTTCTTTGTGTCTTTGGAAGTTCACTTACCATAAGGTATTTTATAGTCTACTTTAAATAACAGATTTTGTTATACAGGGTAAGCCAAAGGCTGTACAAGAATTAGTGTTTGGGTCTGATATTTGTGTTAGACCATGAAATATTCCATTAAAATTTACCTGTAAATACAAGGCGAGATTTTGTATCTGTTTTATTTTATGAAATAACATTTATTTATTTTAATTCATTTTTCCTAGCAGAAGAAGCCCTGCGATACATGTTAGCAAATTTGATATTGTGTGGAAAAGCAATTTCAGCACTGAAAGAAAATGACATCTGAAGTAACACATTCATAGACACGATTCTTTATTTCTTTTAAAGTTACACAAAATGCCCACTCTTACTCAGCCTACCACTATATACATATATGACACCCATGTTTCCTAGATAAATCAATTCCATGTTTTCATAACGGCAAGTGTTATTTCTGTCAAAATATTCTTTGATATTTTTTTAAATCAAGGAAGCATGCTGATAAACTTTAATTAATAATTGCATAGCAGCTTTAGCGTATGAGAGGGATCTTCATAATATGACAATCCTGGGATAATGCTAAAATTAACTGTACACTCCTTTAAAACAAGAAGTTCCAAGAAGTAGTTTGAAGTTTTTCAAACTATACTTTATTTTGTGAAATTTAAAGATAGTTTTTTTTTCTGTTTTGAAACCTAGCAAATAAAAAAAAATGTATAGAAAAGAGATGAAAGAGGAAAATGCAGTTTCCTAGTTGCATTTTAAATGCCTCTTAGTGTTATGCTACATTGCATATTATTTAATCAAAACATAACTATTGAATACCTACTATATATTAAATCCCTTACTTGATGAACTCCACCAAGAACTTGAATCTAGCATTTTATGCCTA
This sequence comes from Delphinapterus leucas, assembly GCF_059928025.1. Classification (NCBI taxonomy): domain Eukaryota; kingdom Metazoa; phylum Chordata; class Mammalia; order Artiodactyla; family Monodontidae; genus Delphinapterus; species Delphinapterus leucas. Next base: position 38,962,698 of record NC_143132.1, read on the forward strand.
CCCCTTCAAAACCTGTTAATAATTAAATTATCCTTCCAAGTAATGACCATTTTCTGTATTTTTGGCATTGCTATGCTGGAAGAAGAAGTGGAAAAATACTAATTTTTTAAAACGTGTAATTATGAAAGGTCTTATGACTTAAACTGAAAAGAAAATAGCCTATTTTTCAACCATTGTTCATAGTCTGAAATTCAATGGATATTTCTATGAAGATTTTCTATTCTGATTTTTTAAAAATAGGTCTGTTTAATAAGTTAATACTTTATTATGCTAGAAAATTTAGGAAATTAACTCATCTTCTGAAGAGTGGCTGTAACAATGACCAGAGTCAGTACATAAAAGTCCTAAAAACATGTGTCCCACACATACTTATGGAAACTTTAATTCATTTTGTTTTTACTAAACTGCATCCTTACACAGATGGAGGGTGCATATAATATGAACACATAGCAGATTTAAGGAATACATATTCAGGTAGACTGGAGTTGGTATACAACAATAATGTAGTGTAGACCTTTTAAACTAATACAATGTTTCTGGCAAAAGCAACATAATATTCCTGGATGTGGTAATCATTTGCTCTAAGATTTGAAAACATACTTAACTAGTAAAATTGGTATATCATGAATATATGAGAGAATATCAGGAAATGAATTTTTTTCAGTGTGTTGGGAGAAAAAATAATTAGAAGAGAACTGGAAAATTCCTAACGGTAAGGTTTGTCTGTTTGGCAATTTTACCAAATGGGAACTTGTCTTAATGCCCTTCTGCCAGAGATCAGAGAAGTTTTGTGAAATGGGATCACAGAGGGTCAACAGTCTCACAAACTCCTCGGCTCCACGGTAGGGGGATTTGGGGATCTAAGGACTCCTATTTTAACCACATAATCTACCAATGACATGTTCATTTGCTTCAAAAAATAACTTTAAAACTAGATTTGTTTTCATGAAAACATAAACCTATCAAAGTTGCACCTCTTGCTATAAATTATTCCCTGTGCTTCAGGCTATTTCCTGCTCTTAAGCACCAAATAACACATATATTGTCTCATGTGACACTGAAGTCCTTTCTATGGCCTGTAAGTAGCATAGAAGGCACTAGTACTTTTAATCATATTTTGCTTACAGATTTTCCTTCTAATCTTATGGAATCATGTAAAACTGAGCACACACACAATATTTTTCATAGAGACTGAGGCACATTTTAAATCTAACCATGAACTCCAGGCTAAGATTCTCTGCTATAATCTTGTACCAAAAGTCATGTCCACAGCTGTAGAAACATTTCTCATTCATTTTTGTCTTTCTTGCACCCAGCCACTACCTGTGATCTTGGTGCTAAGGCATTGGAGTGTTCTCCCGTAACAGAATAAGAAATATATATTTTTGTTCCTCTGCCGATACTCCCACCCCCTACCCACACACACACCTGTTTCTGGCAAAAAAAAAACGCTTGGAATCTCCAGGAGAAATGACTGGTGGTTGAGGGCTCCCCGATAGCCTCAGCATGGAAGCTGGTTACCAGGGGAACCAACCAGGGATTAGAGTGTTGGAACTTTTAGTCCCAACCCCTGAACTCCAGAGATGGGAGAGGGGCTGGAGGTTGAGTCAATCACCAATGACCAATTATCTAATCTACTATGCCTGTGTAATGAGGCCTCCATAAAAAGTTCCCTGGCAAAAGTATGGAGTTCAGAGAGTTTTCAGGTTGGCAAACACATGGAGGGGCTGGGAGGGTGGAGAGCTTGGAGAAGTCATGCAAACTCCGTGCCCCTTTCCCCATACCTTCCCCTGTGCATCTCTTCCATCTGGCTGTTCCTGAAGTATATCCTTTTGTAATAAACTGGTAATCTGGTAAGTAAACTGTTTTCCTGAGTTCTGTGAGTCATTCTAGCACATGATCTGAACTGAGGAGGGGCTTGTGGGGACCTCTGATTTATAGCCAAGTCATTCAGAAGCTGTAAGGAAGCGGCCATTTGCAATTGGCGTCTGAAGTCAGGGGCAGCCTTGTGAGGCTGAGCTTTTAACCTGCGGGGTCTTGCACTAACTCCAGGCAGTTAGTGGCAGAACTGAGTTAAACTGTAGGATATGCAGCTGGTGTCAGAGAATTGATTGGTGTAGGAATCGCCGCCCCCAGCCCCACCCCAGATTTGGATTACAGAAGTATTTAGTGAGAGTAGCGTTGCTTTTCCCTTCACCCACATGTGATTCTCTAAAACCAAATACCTTATGCTTCCCCAGAGACATAGAAGGAATATCATTTTCCCACGAGAAGATAATTTTGAAAAAAATCTCCAAACTAGCACCACATTTTACAAAAGAGGAGACGCAGGCATAAGAAGTCACATACATACCCATTTAATGCAAAAGCCAGATTTAGAGCACAAATGTAACTACTGAACTCCATTGCCCCTCTATTAGGTAATTTTTTTTGCCGCTGGGAATATAGATTCTCCTTCCCCCAGCATTGTTTGTAGAACATTACTAGCAGTGTTCATCTGTCAGAGGCATCATCTATATTGCAGGGATCTAAGAGGCACCATTGTTAAACTTGTAAGATTCTGAGCTTCTCTTAGTGTCCTCACAAATGAATGATTAAAATACAATGTGATGTAAATTGTATTTAATGAAGTTGCTGACAGTTAGTAGGAACCAAACCAGAGCTTTTTTTCTTTGTAAATGGTGGTGTATAGAGGAGAAAGGGACAGCCTGGGAACATGGTAATTCATGGAGCTAAGAATCCAACGACTTTCTATTAAGGGAGGCTTTGGATACTCCAGGAAGCACAAAGGTGTTGGGAAGTGCACGGTGAAGATAAGTACATCTTCCCAGTTTATTGTACTAATTGGTTTGGAGCTCTGGAGGCAAAGCTACTAAAATACCACTGGAAATGGTCATACCACAAGCAATCAAAGCCCAACATTAGAAAAGCAGCAAACTCCATTTATTGAAAAAATAGTCACAGTTCGTCAAATATATAAATATGAATCTATTTAAATACAGATTTATATACTTAGGTGTCTGCTTACATTGATAATCTCAGGCAATACCAGTTCTCATGTGGAAGGACTTGTTCGTTGAAGCTATAATCCAATGCTTACCTTCAGGGCTGGTTTCATGGGTGGGTGACCAGTGGAGTTGCCCAGGACTTCACACTCTGAATGGGGCTCCATGCTTGAGATTTAATGCCCTGCAGTGGCCACCTTGAAGTGCTTAACAATTTTATCTGAGAATTTGTGTTTTCTAAGTGAGGTCCAATGGGGTAATTAATGGAGCACATGCTGGGGCCTGGAGCTTCGACTCATGTGTGACTCTGCTTCTCACCATCTCTTTGGCTCCCCGGACAATTTCTCAGCTGCCCACTCCCCCAGTCATGCTCAGTGACCACTACAGCCCACACCAGGCAGGGGCCCAGGCACAGGCATGGGGAGATTTGGGTCAGGATGTCCTTGCCCCATGTGTGGAGTTGCAGGACTGGCTGTGAGGGTCTGCACTCGCCCTGTGAATCTCCCTGTGCCCAAGGGAGTACAATATTAAATGGCAAATAAAGACCAGTATTACAGGTTAAGAGAAAGACAGTGCAAGACAGGAAAAACTTTTTTTCTCTGATTTTTGAACAAAGCATGTCATATTTTCATTTGGCAGAGGGTCCTGCAAATTATGTACCTGCTTACCATTTCAATAATATAGAATAATACATCATTTTCAAAAGTATCTTTAGGATGACCCTTGACTATTTTCAGATGCCGTGATAATGGGCGTGTGGTAGGATATGGAATTATGATTTCTTCTCTTTCTTGGTTAAACATGCTACAAATTTTTTCATGTTTCTATTTCAGGAGAGACACACAGTTAATGTTACTGGTTCGAAATCCTATGGCAAAACTTACTCAGGAAATTAATGTTTTCTTTTTTTCTTTATATGTTCTTAACCACTATGTGGACAATAAAACAACAACAAAAATGAAAGATGGAATACTCTTGAAAATAAATAATCCAAACCACACACATAAAATATATGGCCCAGTGCTATGGATATAACCCTGGGAAGGGACTTGGCTGATTATTTCCGATTATTTTCCAAGACATCACCTTAATGTGGCAGTTGCAGTGGCAAAAAAAAAAAAAAAAGTCAACAAGGTAGCATAATACTAGATTAAATAATAAATAGCAAATAAAGTAATAATTTATTTCTCCTTTATGATTAAAGTTGAGAACCAGATGGAGCTTTGACTCCAAATTGTCATCCCTGTGTTCTAATGAGATTCCCAATAATGAGTAATGCAAACCATTATCATTGATCTTGTTGAAATGCAAATTGGATTTCACTTATTCCCCCTGATTGCAACACTTCAATAATTCCTACTATTTTCAGATAAAATTATGTACGCGAATCTTTCTAATTTAATCCTGCCATTAGAGCCAATTTAGACTCCTTCCATTCCCTCTAATTCTGCCCCATTATTCAGTTTTCTTAAAAATCTTGCATTCCATGAATACCTCATGTCCTTCAGTTTTTCCCTCATTCATTCAAAAAGAATTTTTTTTTTTTTTTTTTTGCGGTACGCTGGCCTCTCACTGTTGTGTCCTCTCCGTGCTCCGGACGCGCAGGCTCAGCGGCCATGGCTCACGGCCGAGCCGCTCTGCAGCATGTGGGGGATCTTCCTGGACCAGGGCACGAACCTGTGTCCCCTAGCATCGGCAGGCGGACTCTCAACCACTGCGCCACCAGGGAAGCCCCAAAAAGAATTTTTTTTTTTTTTTTTGCGGTACGTGGGCCTCTCACTGTTGTGGCCTCTCCCGTTCCGGAGCACAGGCTCCGGACGCGCAGGCTCAGCGCCCATGGCTCACGGGCCCAGCCGCTCCGCTGCATGCGGGATCTTCCCAGACCGGGGCACGAATCCGTGTCCCCTGCATTGGCAGGCGGACTCTCAACCACTGCGCCACCAGGGAAGCCCCGACAAAAGAATTTTTAATCACTAGAAGATATCAGGCCATTTCTCTGAGTTGGAGGTACAATGCTGAGTAAACCAGGCACTCACCCTTCCTTTATAGAATATATACTCTAGGAAGGAAAACAGATATTATCCATATATTCACACAAACTAATATATAATTGCTAACGCTGATAAATGTTATATGTAAAATGCTATAGAGGATAAAAATAGAATGCTTCACCCGGTGGGGTGTCACGATCTGAGGAAGAAATGCTTGAGATGATATTTGGATGAATTGGGAGGTGTTAACCAGGTGAGCATAACATGAAGCCATAATCGAGGCAAAGAAAGAAACAAATGTTAGGAGCTGAGACAGGCTTTTTTTGGGAAAACATTTTTTAAAATGCCAGAATAGAATTACTTGACTTTTTATCTATATTTGTATCTATCGCGTGACATGATTTCTCGCACAATCAGCATTACATGTTTAATCACCACCAACTATATGCAATGCATTGTATTGTATAATGTGTGCAAAATATATAAAAAGAAATGTAACAGACAGGGTCCATCCATAGACACAGAAATCACTCTATATTTTTAAAGTGTGTTAGTTACACAGGTGAGAAGGCAAACAAGGGTGGAAGAGAGCCCAGGATTAGCAGTATTAGGAAGCTGCTACCATGCTGTGGCTGGAGAGAGACTGAAAAGCCCAAAGCCAGGACCTTCCACCAGGAGCTCTACAGACATTGTGAGACTCTCGCACAGGATCTGGTATCTGTGAGTAGGAGAAGAGCTTGTCTAGCGGGTTCTCGATTCAAGGAGGAAATGCAGGTGTCCCAGAAAAGGAGTGGGAGTAGCATATTTTCTCCCGTTCTCTGTCTTCTAGACTTTCATTTGACCCTTCCAGGTGAAATCTGCAAGCCAGAGGGCAAGGAGGCTTGGAAATTAGAATTTGGGGGGCTACATAGCAGAGGTTTTCTAAGAACAAAGAGTAAGTTTACCAACACCAAATGCTTTCTATATTTATAAATTTTGCCACCTAGTCAAGGAAGGTCATTCCTTGATAGTGATGATTGGATATACCAAAGACACAAATAATTTTTAGTCCTACAACACTTGTGTTAGTGCACAGGAGATTTGAATCAACAACCACATTATAGGGAAACATTATCTCATAAATTATAAACTGTCAGATGCTTGAGGTTCAATATTATAAATACTCGATTAATGTGGTTTTTAACTTATTTCATTCTTTTGAGTACTCCAACTATTCATATATGTTAAACCATTTTTATATATTCGAAGATTTCCCCAATCACTTTATTTAAGCAACAAATTTTACTGAGCACCTACTATGTGCTGTGGATTTTTCCATGTACTACACATATAAAGATGACAAAATCTAATCTATGTTCTTGAGAAGGAGAAGTAGTGGAAGAGGCACCCTTAAAGATATTCACAGTATACTATTATTGAACACTACAATGAAAATACTGCAGTGTAATAATAAAAAGAATCCTTATGCTTGGGTGATGTTGTAGAGGAGGAGGTAAAATACTAGCTGGCCCTTACAGAAACAGTAAAAGTTCACAAGGACGAGAGGATGGTAAAATCCTTCCCAAGCTCAGGGAGTAGTACTGGCAAACAGAGAGGCCAGTGAGACCTTGACATGTTTTAGCAACAGATCAATTTGAGTGTGGTGTTTATGGGATTTTTCTGCAGTAGTTGTAAAAAATGAAACTTATGAGGGAGGTTTAGTTTTATTTGCCTGTGAAGGAGGGTGCATTTAATTCTGTAGGACATATTGTAAGCCTTTATTTTTGTCTTCATATTTTTAAATTGCAGAAATTTTTATTTTTCTTAGCAAAGTCAAATGTTGAAATCTAATGTGCAGAATAATGAAATTGTAACTACTTTTGTGAATGGATTTGGAGAAGTCTATCCTCCTTTTTCACTAATCTTTTCTTTGCCAACCAGAACTAACTAAACCCTTCAATCATGGGATCTTTTAAAAATTATTGCTAGATATTAGAGAGTTAACAAATGTATTTAAGTAGATAAATGACTTTTTTTTTTTTAACAAAGAAAACTCTTATGGCAGCAAAGAGAAAAAAAGAGAAGAGGAAGAGATCCATTCATTAACTTGTACAATAATGCTTACTGAGCCCCAGCCTTTTGCTAAGTGCTGGGGAGAGGGAACACCAAGTGACCAAGATCCAGTTTCTCCTTTCAATATATTAGTGAAGGAGACAAATGTAAACAGACAGTCACAGGTTATGGTACTAGAGTCTGTGTTTGAACTAAGTTCAGTGTGAAGTAGGAATCTTACTGCTTCTTGAGAAATCAGGGAGACCTCTGGGGAAAGTGACATCTAGATGGAGATCAAGAGGGTGAGTAGGAATTCCCCTGGTACAGAGAGAGGGGTCAAAGGAGGGATAACATTTCAGGTTGATGGAGCAGCATATCCGTGGCATTAAAAACCCACGGAGATTTGGGGGAACTGCTGTTCAGTTAGAGTATACAGATTACAAGAAGGTTGGAGAGATGAATTCAGAAAAGTAAGCAAAAGTCAGATCAAGAATTTTTGTAAGTCTCATTAAAGATTATGTACTTTACTCTTGGATAAATCCTTTGTCATCAGAGTATTTCAAGTGTTCGGAGACAGCAAGATTAGTTAGTCTACTAACAACAGGGCCTTCCACATCTGCTGAGGGATTCCAACATTTTACAAGTAATAATATTTGAGTTCCCTAAAATTTCATTTTTACACATCACCAAGTCATAGGAGACAATCTAAGCTGAAACTAGCTCTACCCAAAGTACAGATGGAGAAATGTAGTTATACACTCCCATTCTTCCTCTCTCCAATTCTATTTGCCTAACCATTCATGGAGATAGCTTTACGTTCATACTATTAGTCCATTTACTTTGATCACTTGTACTTATTTAGGCCCTCTCTTCTTTCTTTGTCAAAAACCGCCTTTAAGGGAACTTTTGTTATCTTTGCACAAAGCTGATAATATTCTTATTAATCCTTAATGCACTTCTGTGTTCTTTGTTGACGCAACTGAAAATTTCAGAAAGTGCTAAAGCATTTACATGCAATGGGGTGTGTTAAAGTCTAGGAGTGTAGCATATACTGAGGTTCCTATTGAATAGCAGAGATGCTGGATATCTAAAAATCCAGTATGTACTCAAGAAATATTTGTTGAATGAATGAATGGTCCATCCAAATTATTTTCTGTATTTCTGAAGGATGGTACCTTCATTCACTCATTTAACAAGAGTTTATTGTTTCCTGTATGCCAGACACTCTTCTAGGCACTGATCATATACTTATATATAGGGTTATATTTAAATCCGATTTTTGTTTATTTTGTGTGTGTTAATTATGTAATTTGCAAACCAATTTATAGAGAAAAATTGTGGGACCAACAAAATAATGACATTAGAGGCATGAGGGTCCGAGCTGGAGACGCTGAGACAGGGTGGCCTGACCGGGGGCCGGGAGCCCTGCCTGGAGGACAGGGCATCTGTCGGGTCTCTTTAGGGGTCCAGAGCATAGCTAGGGGCCAGATGCAGATTTGGATGTTCTCAGGTGGTGAGGAGTCATAGAGAGGCTTGGTGAGTTCAGGGAGGGTGCACTGGAGTAGACGGGCGCGGAGGACCCGGTATAGTTGGGACCCGGTATAGTTGGGACCCGGGTGAGGAGAGGTCAGGCAAGGGATGCAATGACTTCGGGCACCACAGACCAGCACACCGACTTCCGCTCCCGCCCCCGGAACGCGGAGGGAGAGCACAGCCCCGCGGGACTCAGAGCCGCACCTCCCTCCCTCGCCCCGCCCCCTCCGCTCCAGCAACGCGCGGCTGGTCCACGCTTCACGCGCGCCTGGAGGAGTGGGTGACCCTTGGCTTCCCGGGGCGCAGGCGCCCCTTCTCCCGGGATCCCCACGGACCGAGCGTCCCAGCCCGTGCCTGCTCTCTGCGCTCCGCGTTGACCGAGATTAGTGTTTTGACTAGTGAGTACGAAGAAACGAGAAAGAGGCTAGGAAATTGACAGATACAGGCTTTAAAGTGAGTGTAATCTGGAACTATGGTATACAAATTGTACAAAGAAGAACGGGAACACGAGAGGAGGAGACGTTAAAACGTGGTGATATCTATGGGTTACAGTTGCTGGGTTAGGAAGTAGAGGGAGTGAGACAGAAAAGAAAGTTGGGTGTTTGTTTGAATTTCTGAATTATGGGAGCTTGCAGCTGTTGGTAATGATAAAATCTACAGTAGGTTCCTGAGAGTGGGTGCTTGAGGTTAGGTGGAGGGTAAAATCACTAAAGATGGGGTACAGGACATGCTGGGCTTGATCATCTGGTAAATATCGAAATCACCTGGGATTGTGACACAACTGTTGTAATGAGTGGTGGTAAACTAGGAGCCGGCGTACTGAAGAATGCTTGTTTTGAGGGTTAGTATATGAGAGAAATAAGAAGAGGTGCTGTAATCTGATGAAATAAAATACAAAATAGGATTAGAGAAAATGATGTGATAATGATCTAGAAACAGCAGTGAGAAAGATGGGGATTACCTACTTCATCCCCCCCGCCCCCCCAGGCTGGTTCTGTGAAGGCAGTGATAGACAGCATCCATCAGTTGTGCATGGTAATTCTGAAGATGAAGACCTGGGGTTCTTTGAATTTTTGTGGTGCCAGACATAAACTGGATAAAAACAAAAGTACATTGATCCTGGTGGAGTCAATGTAGACTGACTGTTAAGAGGTAAGGAGAGTGGGCGTTTTCCCAGGAGAGGGCAAAGTTCTGGAATTCTCTTGACTTCTTCTTTTGAAAGTGGGGAGAATAGAGAAGGAACATTTATATTCCAAGAGTGCCCCAACCCCCTTTTGGCCCATGCTAATGGGGGTATACTGTATAAATTTCAAATTTTCTGTATCTTATATTTTGACATCTTCTTTCCGTGTCTTGGCTATTGTAAATAATGCTGCAATGAATATGAGGGTACATACATCTTTTCAAGTTAGTGTTTTTAGTTTCTTTGGGTAAATAGCCAGAAGTGGAATTGCTGGATCATATGGTAGTTCTGTTTTCATTTTTTGAGAAACTTTCACACTGTTTTCCACAGCGGCTGTGTTAATTTGCATTCCCACCAACAGGGCATAATGGTTACCTTTACTCCACATCCTACCCAATACTTGTCATTTCTCGTCTTTTTGATGATAGCCATTTTGGCAGGTGTTGAAGTGTTAGCTCACTGTAGTTTTGATTTGCATTTCCCTGATGATTAGTGATGTTGAACATTTTTTCACATACCTGTTGGCCATCTGTCTGCCTTCTTTGGAAAAATGTGTACTCAGCTCTTCAGCCCATTTTTTAATCATATTGTTTGCTTTTTTGTTACTAAGTTGTATGAATTCATTATATATTTTGCATATTAGTCCCTTATCATATACATGATTTGCAAATATTTTCTTCCATTTTGTAGGTTGCCTTCTTATTTTGTTGATGGTTTCTTTTGCTGTGTAGAAGCTTTATAATTTGATGTAGTTCCACTTGTTTATTTTTGCTTTTGCTGCTTTTGGTGTCAAATCCAGAAATTATCACTAAGTCCTATATCAAGGAGGTTGCCACCTGTGTTTCCTTCTAGGAGTTTTGTGGTTTAAGGTCTTATGGTCAAGACTTTAATCTCTTTTGAGTTAACTTTTGTGTATGGATAATGGTCCATTTTTGTCATTTTGGATGTGGCTGTACAGTTTCCCAGCACCATTTATTGAAGAGACTGTAACTTTCCCCATTGTATATTCATAACTCCTTTGTCATAAATTAATTGGTCATATATTTGTGGGCTCATTTCTGGGCTCTATACTATAACATTGGTTTATGTTTCTGTTTCTATGCTAATACTATACTGTTTTGATTACTACAGCTTTATAATATATTTTTAAAACAAGTTGTGATTCCTCTAGCTTTTTTTTTTTTTTCTTTCTTGAGATTGTTTTGACTATTTGGGGTCTTTTGTAGTTTCGTACAATTTTTTTAATTGTTTGTTCTATTTCTTTGGAAAATGCCAGTGGGATTTTGATAGACATTGCATTGAATCTATAGATTGCTTTGGGTACTATGAACATTTTAATGATATTAACTCTTCTAATCCATAAACATAGAATATCTTTTTTTTTTTTAATTTATGTCTTTTTCAGTTTCTTTCATTAGTGTCTTATAATTTTCCATGTATAGGTTTTTCACTTCCTTGGTTAAAATATTTTTAGGTATTTTATTCTTTTTGATAAAATTGTAAATGAGATTGTCTTCTTAATTTATTTTTCAGACTTTTTTGTTATTAGTGTATAGAAATACAACATATTTCTCTGTAATGATTATATCCTACAACTTTAATGAATTTGATTATTCTAACAGTTTTTTAATGGAGTCTTTAGGGTTTATTATATATAATATCATGCCATCTGCAAATAGTGACAGTTTTACTTTTTCCTTGTTTATTTGGTTGTCTTTTATTTCTTTCTTTACCAAATTGCTCTGGCTAGGAATCCCAATACTATGTTGCATAAAAATGGTGAGAGTAGGCTTCCTTGTCGTCTTCCTGATTTTAGAGGGCTTCAGCTTTTCACTGTCGAGTATGATGTTAGCTGTGGGCTTGTCATATATGGTCTTTATTATGCTGAGGTACATTCCTTCTATACCCACTTTGTTGAGAGTTTTTATCATAAATGGACGTTGAATTTTCTCCATTGCTTTTTCTGCATCTATTGAGATGTTCATATGATTTTTGCCCTCCATTTTGTTAATGTGAGTTTCTCGAATAATCCCACTTGATCATGTTGTATCAGCCTTTTAATTTATTGTTGAATTTGGTTTGCTAATATTTTGTTGAGAAATTCTGCATCTGTATTCATCAGAGATGGCCTGTAATTTTCTTTTTTGTAGTCGGTCTTGTCTGGTTTTGGTATCACAGAAATGGTGGCCTTTTTGAACAAATTTGGGAGTGTTCCATCCTCTTCAATTTTTTGGAATAGTTTGAGAAGGATAGGTATTAGCTCTTCTTTATATGTTTGGTAGAATTCCCCTGTCATGCTGTCCTGTCCTGGTCCTCATTAGTTTTGGTATGTTGTATTTTTATTTTAATTTGTCTCAAGGTATATTTTGATACCTCTTTTGATTTCTTCTTTGACCCATTGATTGTTCACTACCATGTTATTTAATCTCCACATATTTGTCAATTCTTCAGTTTTCTTGTAATTAATTTCTAGTTAAATATCATTGAGGTCAGAAAAAATAACTTGATATGATTTTGGCCTTCTTAAATTTATTAAAACCTGTTTTCTGGCCTAAAATATATGAAATGACCTGGAGAATGTTCCATGTGCACTTGAAAAGAATGTGTATTCTATTGCTTTTAGATGAATGTTCTGTGTGTCTGTTAAGTCTGTCTGACCTAATGTGTCCTGTAAGGCCAATGTTTCTTTATTGGTTTCTGTCTGGATAATTTATCCATTGATGAAAGTTGAGTATTAAAGTCCTCTTCTATTATAGTATTGCTTTCTCTTTAGTATTTCTGTCTTTAGGTCTGTTTATATTTGCTTTATATATATAGGTGCTCCTGTGTTGAAATCATAAATATTTACAAATTTTATAATCTCTTGTTGGACTGACCCATTTATCGTTACATAATGACCTTCTTTGTCTCTTATCATAGTCTTTGGGTGAAAGTCTCTTTTGTCTGATATATGTATAGCTACCCCAGCTGTTTTTTGGTTTCCATTTGCATGGAATATCTTTTTCCATTCCTTCACTTTCAGTCCGTCTGTGTCCTTACTTCTGAAGTGAGTATCTTGTAGACAGCATATAGATGGGTCTTTTTAAAAAGAATTCATTCAGCTACTTTATAACCTTTCATTGGAGAAATAGTCCATTTACATTTAAGGTAATTAGTCACAGTTATCGATATGTAGTCATTGCCATTTTGTTGTTTTCTTTCATAGTTCCTTTATTTCTTTCTTCTCTTACTCCCTTCCTTTTTGATTTGATGATTTTCTGTCATGGTATTCTTAGATTCCTTTCTCTTTATTTTTTGTGTATATACTATAGATTTTTGCTTTGTGATTACCATGAGGCTTACATGAAAAAACTTATATTTATAACAAGCTATTTTAAGTTGATAACAACTTTATTCTGAGCACATTCTATAGGTCTATATTTTCACTCTCCTCCTGTAATTTTGTAATTTTATGTTTTTGATGACACAATTTACATACTTTTATCTTATATATCCATTAAAAATTATCATAGTTATAGTTATTTTTACTACATTTTTCTTTTAATCTTCATACTAACTTTATTACTGATTAACCCAGCACCTTTACAGCATTAGATTATTCTGAATTTTACTATATATTTACCTTTTCCACTGAGAATTATACCTTTATATGTTTTCTTGTTACTAATTAATACTCTTGTTTTAGTTTTAAAATATCCCCTTTAACATTTCTTCTAAGGCTGGTCTAGTGGTGATAAACTCCTTTAAGTTTTGCTTCTGTTGAAAACTCTCTCTCTCCTTCAATTCTGAATGGCAACTTTGCTGGGTAGAGTATCCTTGGTTGGCAGTTTGTTTGGTAGAGTATCCTTGGTTGGCAGTTTGTTTGTTTTTCTTTTCTGTCAGCACTTTGAATATGTTGTGCCCCTCCCTTCTGACCTGCAAAGTTTATGCTGAAAATTCTGCTAATTGTCTTATAGAGGTTCCCTTGTACAGAGTACATAACAAGCTGTTTCTTTTGCTGCTTTTAAGATTCTTTCTTTGTCTTTAACTTTTGGCACTCTAATTATAATGTGTCTTGGTGTAAGTCTCTTCTATATTTTTAAACAAAATGTTTATAATGTGATTTTTAAACAAAATGTTTATAATGTGATTTTTTGATCTATCATTTTTGATATGATCTATTGACTTCTAAAAATTTTTCTGCAAACCTTTATTTAACGTGGGACAAGTAAAGCCTGACTGCTTCAAATTTCATATTTTTACATAAAAACTGCACCAAAATTAAAACCTTTTGCTCTTTTAAAGACACTGTCAATAAAACGAAAATGAATGCTACAATATGGGAAAATGATTGCACAACTACTGACAAAGACTTTTCTTTTCCTTGCGATTAAGACAAATCACCTGATTAAAAACAGACAAAAGATGAATAGACTGTTCACTAGGAAAGATATACAAATAGTAAAGGAGCACATGAAAAGATGCTCAAAATCATCAATCATGAGAAAAATGTACAATAAAATCATAATGAGATACTACTGCATATCCACTAGAATGGCTATATTAAAAATAACAGACACTACACATGTTGGTAAGGCTACAGATAAACTGCAGCCCCATCTGTTTCTGGTGGACCACTTTAAAAAATGGTTTGATAATTTCTTATAAATTTGAGCATGCATTTATATGAATCTGGAAACCCAAGAGAAATGCATCTACTCAAACAGAAAATATATATCTATATAAACATGTGTGAATATTCATAATAGCAGCTTGATTCATTATAGTTAAACACTGAAAAAGACCCAAACATCCATCAACTGGAAAATACTTAAAAAAAAATGATATATCCATATAGTCTATAGTACTCAATAATTAGAGGAATGAACTATTGATCTAGAACAACAACATGGATGTATGAATATCAAAAGCATTACATTTAAGTTTACGAAGCCAGACATACATGGTATATACTTTATGATTCCATTTATATGAATTTGTAAAAGGGATAAAACCATAGTGACAGAGAGCTAATCAGCTAATGCTTTCTCAGGGATGAGGTTGGGGAGGTAAGTTTTTGGGTTATAGAAGTGTTCTATATTATAGCTATTGTTATAATTACATGACTGCATGCATCTGTCAATACTTTCAAATCATACACATAAAATTGGTGAACTTTATTATGTATAAGTTATAATCTCAAGCTAATTAAAAATATTAGTGACAGGATAGAATATATGATAAGTCATGATGGGATGATTTTTATCCATGTGGAAAAGTACAATTTTCCTATATCATACCATATTCAAAAATGAATTTTAGGTAAATTAAAGAGGAAGGGATAAATGCATTGGGGAAAATAATCCAGAAAACTTTTATTTCATGCCTAAAGTTTTAATGAAAGAATTGGAGAGCAAAGTGAAAGTGAGAGTGAAAGAAATGTGATGATAAACGATATGAAGAAAATATGAAGGGCTTCCCTGGTGGTGAAGTGGTTAAGAATCTGCCTGCCAATGCAGGGGACACGGGTTCGAGCCCTGGTCCAGGAAGATCCCACGTGCCGTGGAGCAACTAAGCCCGTGCGCCACAACTACTGAGCCTGCACTCTAGAGCCCGCGAGCCACAACTACTGAAGCCCGTGCGCCTAGAGCCTGTGCTCTGCAAGAGAAGCCACTACAATGAGAAGCTCGTGCACCGCAACTAGAGAAAGCCCACATATGGCAACAAAGACCCAATGCAGCTAAAAATAAATAAAATAAATAAATTTATTAAAAAAAGAAAATATGAAAAATATATCAGTCATTATTAGTGTTGATTAAATAGATGCATATTATATCTTACACATTAGTTATTTTAAAATACATAATAAATCTACATAGTAAGAATTTTAAAAAGGAATAAAAAGAGGCAAAAGTGCAAACAGGTAGAAATTTTGAAAACAACAGTAATAATTGTTAAGTATAGGAACATCCGCAGCCAAAAATAATTATTAGTCATTTATTCTAGAAGATTAATCCTTCTTGAATGATAATAAATATTTATGGAGTCCTATCCTACTACAAGTAACTACAGTTTTCAGCAGATATCTGAGAGCAAAATAAATTTGCTAGGACAAATTGTATTTTTTATCAGTGGCCAGAACAATATTTGCAGTAAGACATCACACTTTCTTTCATGGACAAATGGAATCTATGGTCCCTCCTTTTGAATCTGAGAAGGGGCTTGAGACTGTGCCAAACCAAAGCGTATCATGGAAATCCAACTATGTAAATTCGAAGGCAAAGTCATATCAAGGACACAGCTTTCCCTTGGCCATTCTTGGAACACATGCTTTGAAGGCTGAGTGTCCATGTGACCAGTCCAACTACCTTGAAAATACTATGTTGGAAAATCACATAGAAATAAATAGAGATTCTCAAGGACTCCTGGCCATTCTGGTGCTAGGCCAAGACTTCCTATCAGAAGCGTCCCAACCAAGGCACTGGCATACAGGCTTCAAGCTTTCCCAGCTCATACAAAGTGGACTAGAAACAAGTTGCTCCTGCTGAAGCACCAGCCCAGACACCAGATCTGTGAACAAAATAATTGTCATTTTACACCACTAAGTTTAAGGGTTTTGTATGCAGCATTAGATATGCAGAACATTTGTCTAAACTATAAGGTGGATAGAAAATGTAAAAGGAAACACAGTTATCAAGTGGGGAAAGATAGTAAGTTTGTTTTTAATATGACTTTAATGGAGTGGACATTTCATGTCTGTGTCTTCAGACAGTATCTAGAAGGCAGAATAGGAGCTTAGAAAAAAGATCTGAAGGGGTTGTAGATTTGGACGACATTAGCACAAAAGTGATGTCTCTGATGAAGGTATATATGCAGCACCTTCGTGTTTCCAAGAGTCTGATCACTCCTGATTCAGGGTATCTGGGGTAGGAAATCAAACAGAATCCTCATGGTGTTTTGTGTTTTTTATTGTTGTTGTTTTAACGTCCCATCAACATATACCTACTTATTCAAGTTCATGCTATCAACGTCAATTCCTATTTTTTCTGTCAATTTTATTTAGTCTCTGTAACTTCAGGGTGATTATAAGTTAAAGGTTAAGTTGGAACTTGGAATGACTAAACTGATTCTTTTTTTTACTTGTACAGAAACGGAAGTTGTTTAATACAACTCTTTTTAAAAATTTAATTTAAAAAATGTAGTCCAATGAGTAATTGCTGAAGACCTAAATTAAGCGTCACCATGAAAGTTCAAATATTCATGAAGACTAGAAAGATGCTGCCCTAAAGGATGTAAATATCTACTAGGGAAGGTAAGACATTTCAACATTGAAAAACACACATATTTAAATAAATAAAATGTGGAACAGAGTATGCTAAGTGTCACAGTAACATAGAAATTCAAAGTGATCATATCTGGTTGTAGAGTCAATGCAGGAGGCTTTTCCATGGTATTGGCTTATCAATATTGACACACTGTTGATTAACCAAGAGAACATTTTGAACAGAGTAAACCTTTTAGATAGATATAGCTTGTGTGCACTCATAAACTTGAAGAAGCACAAAGCAGAACTGGAGTTACTGCGTAGTTGAATTTGCTTTTCGTAAGTACATACATTCCAAGGTAAGACTATTGGATTTTATCTTCTGATAAAATTGCTTTTGATGGTCTGAGGATAGAATTTGCATGATAAAAACTGTATTTCAGCAACTTATACCTTTATATTAAGAATAAATCAATATGAAATCTAGAACATAAATTCAGGTGTAAGATATGTATTTTTTGTGGATGTAAATAGTATATGGTATATTTCTGGTTTAAGATGGTAAAGATTTCTTGTCATCTCCTAATTAGAACCAGTAACAATAAGAACAATAGCATAAATAACATTTTTAAAAAAAAACAAACCAAACAAAAAAACAAGTGAACAAACTCCATTTTAACCAAAATTGAGAAGTGCCAAAGCCTGCAACCTCAATACATAAATGAAAGTGCCAGATTTTGGCCAGATTCATCAGGGAACTAGATTTTTAAAACGACGATGCATAAACTGAGGAGTAAAACCAAATATTTTGAAAAAATCGATCACAGTGTAGGAGCTGGTTGTAGAAACCTCCTGAACTTTGACAATACTTAGGTTAGAGTAGAAGCTGGAAATTATGCAAGCATTCCATCTATACAAAAGCTTGCCTTTAGTGAGACAAGTTAGATGAGAAACTATGGATTGCAACTTGCTGCTGCCAATATTTGTCAGCTGAAGTTAAACAAAATTTAATTATCTTACATACATACACACACACCCTTATCCTGGGGAGTGTTTTTACCTCTCTAGCATATATTCACTGTTCTCATCATAGTGATGCCCTGGTGTGTGTGTGTGTGTGTGTGTGTGTGTGTGTGTGTGTGTTTCATTTGTAGTCTCCTTGGTCCAGGTAAAGCTAATTCCATCCTTGACTTTATAGTTGAGAATGAAAGTCTAGCCTCCCCCCACCATCCCTATCTCCCAGATATTGTTATTTGTTTAGGAATGAGCCTATCAACCAACAGAATGAATTAGACTGAACTTCAAACTTCCAGAAGTGAAAGCTTTCTTTTTTAAATTTTGTGTGAGTTTCCCATGTCATTTAGGATTTTGTGATTTCTCTGTACCAGGTATTCAACTTTAGTCTCTTAAGAAAATAAGGTCTCTTTTTCTCTTATAATTTCTAGAGCATAAGACAAGGCAAGTTCAGTGCTAGCACTGTCATTAAAAACCATCATAAAATATCTGATAAATGATTAATATCAAAATATATAAAGAACTCATACAACTCAATAGCAAAAAGCCAAACAATATGATTAAACAATGGGCAGAAGATCTGAAAAGAAGTTTTTCCAGCAAAGACATACAGATGATCAACAGACACATGAAAAGATGTTCAATCTCATTAATCATAAGGGAAATTCAAATCAAAATCCCAATGAGATATCACCTCACACTTGTTAGAATGGCTATTATCAAAAAGACAAGAAATAAGTGTTGGTGAGGGTGTGGAGAAAAGGGAACACTTTTGCACTGTTGATGGGAATGCAAATTGGTACAGCCACTATGGAAAACAGTATGGAGGTTCCAGAAAAAAATGAAAACAGAACTACCATATGATCCAGCAATCCCACTTCTGGGTATTTATCTGAAGAAAACGAAAACACTAACTCAAAAAGATTTATGCACCCCCATGTTCATTGCATCATTGTTTACAGCAGCCAAGACATGGAAACATCTTAAGTATCCATTGATGGATGAGTGGATAAAGAAAATGTGTAAATATGTATGTATGGAGAAAGAGAGAGAATGGTTCAACCATAAAAAAGAATGAAATCTTGCCATTTGTGACAACATGGATGGACCTTGATGGCATTATGTCTACGTGAAATAAGTCAGACAGACAAATACTGTATGATCTCACTTATATGTGAAATCTAATACGAAAAAGCTCATAGATACAGAGAATATACTGATGGTTGCCAGAGGTAGGGAGGGGTGGGGTGGAGGGGAGGGGCAGAATGGATGAAGGGGGTCAACAAATAAAAACCTCCTGTTGTAAAATAAATAAGTCATGGG
This sequence comes from Delphinapterus leucas, assembly GCF_059928025.1. Taxonomy (NCBI): domain Eukaryota; kingdom Metazoa; phylum Chordata; class Mammalia; order Artiodactyla; family Monodontidae; genus Delphinapterus; species Delphinapterus leucas. Next base: position 38,982,021 of record NC_143132.1, read on the forward strand.
GATATAAGGCACAGTACTGTGACTATATTAATACTGTAGTGCATATTTGAAAGTTGCTAAGAGAGTAAATCTTAAAAGTTCTCATTACAGGAAAAAAATGCGATTACATATGGTGATGGATTTATTGCAGTGATTATTTCACCATATATACAAATATCAAATCATTATGTTGTACACCTGAAACTAATATAATATTATAAGTCCATTATACCTCAGTTTAAAAAAAAGACATCAGAGACTCGGGCTGTGTCCAGGCCCATTCTCTGTTCTCGCCATTATGTGACTCTTATGTTCACAGAATGGCTGTTCCATCTGGAGGCAGAATAAAATGGAAGGGGCAAGGAACCAAGACTTGGGTCAGCTCAATCTATTTAATTGTTTCAGGAAAATAGTATCATTCCTGGATTACATGCAATAGAGATCTTTCATTTCAAGGACAGGCTGATGGTCACCCCTCACTGTTACACAGCCTGGGAACATGGATATCACGTAACTGGACACACTGCAGTTCTAAACCAAACTATGCTTCTATTAGTAAAGGAGAAAGAGAAAATAGATATTGAATAGTTACTGCATTGTCTGCCAAATTTGGTGAGAGGAGTATTAAAGTCTAGAACTCCTGGAAATGGATGAAGCCCAGAAGAAAACAGGGTAGTCAAGAGTCTTCCAACTCCAACCAAATTTTGATGCCTCTGTTTGAAATTCTGACTCCTGTGTGCTGGCCAGCTCTACCTTGGAATTTTCAGACTCTAGATAAGAGGAATTCAGATAATCCCTTAACACAGTTTGAGCTTATGTGTGCATCTGTTTCCTTGAAATTGAAAAGGTCCAAACACACCAAGCAGACCCACTGTGAGCCTTCTAGCTATCCCAGAGTTGCATCCTGCCACAGTGGAGATGCTCATGAGAAAATGACAAGAGTTAAAAGTTTAAGGTGCCTAATTCTTAATCTGTCCATCACCCTAACTCAATACTCCACTTTCTTCTTTACACTAAACATTAAACTTTTGCAAAGAACTTGTCTAGGTAGAAGGTTTTGGATTCATAAAAAGAAATATAATGGGCCTTGGCAAAGATAACTGAAAATAAAATGTGAAAATGGACTTAGTATACAAAAGGTATTTGTGAACATATAGAAACATGATAAAAAGATTATAGCCTGAAGCAGGTGAGATTTGGAGTGCACGTTTTACTGTTATATCAAGTAAATTGAAGTGAATACCAATGAAACATCTCGAAACAAGATAGCATAGTGAAAGACAAGAATTAGAGGAAAAGGGAGACAATGCAAAGAAATGAAAAGTTATGTGGCAGAATTAATATATTTATATATTTACCTGTAAAGGAGAAAAATGTCATTACAGAAATAAAAGTTACATTGGAAGCAAATAAAAATATATCCTCTTAAAATAGGGAGACAGAGGAGAGAATTAAGAAAATTAAGCCAAGTGAAATGTAAAAATGTGTAAAAATGTTTTGAAAGAAAATAATAACTGCATGATAGAAAAAAATGGTCTAATGTACACATTATTGCTGATCCTTATAAAGAAAGCCAAACAAGTGGAATACGATACACAAAAGCAGAAACTAATGGAAAAGTTTTGCAAAGAGACAATTTAAGAAAACTTGCATAAAATAACTGAAAACTTGACGCTACAAGCTAAAACCAGGTCAGTTAACACAGGTGTACTTCAAGAAAACAATAAATAATCCTAAGGCATTCAGGGGGAAAATTCAATTTGCCTATAAGCCGTAATAAATAACGCTGGTTTCAGGACCCGGTTGTAACAACATAAAAATCAGAAAAGGAAGTAGCATTGTTTCAAAATCATCAGGAAAGTGAAGTGTAATTCAAGAATTTCAGATCAAGTACAATCTTAATCAAGCATGGAGGCAACAGAGAAATTTGTAAATTCAGGAAACACGATGCTAATAAGCCAATTTAGACATAAGCTTTAGCAAGGAGATGAGTGGGGCACTTGATAAAATTAGTGAATTTTAAAATCTTTGTAGAATCCAAGTTAGCTACACAACTCTGGAAATTAAGGTGACAATGTGGAAGGAGAAAATTGTGAAACATAGTGGTGATATGTAAATAATAATACAAACCAAAGCAATCCAGAAGTTTTAAGGATAATGGAATGAGGCCCTAGAGGCTGTGGAGGAGGTAGAGGGAACACAGAGAATATGGAGGCATCTTAACACAGTGGTTAAGCAAAGATCTGGTGTCAGACTTTTTCATGCTGAAAGCCTTGGCTCTGCTTCTTATCAGCTGTGTGACGGCGGTTTGACCCCCCATGCTGCTGCTTCACATCTGCATGAAGTTGTGTCACGGGGTTTCAACCACATATGGTCATAGCAGCATTAGACTAAAATGAGTCAGTATTTGCAGAGTACTTAGATCAGTGCTTGGCACATTTTATCCCCTGGAAAAGTAGCCTTTAACTAAAAATACAGCATGATGCTTAAGAGTTCAATCTTTAAGACTGTCCGGGTTCAAATCTGAGGTCGAAGTCCAGTTCTTTAGAAAGAGAGTCTAAAGTTTCAATTTGACCTCTTACCCTCTTGGAGTCTTTGAAAGGGAAATAAAGTCCCCCACCAGTATGAATATACTATTCCTCTCCAATTTGGAATAAGGGAAGTGCCTACAGTAATTCTTTCTTAAACTACATGTATGTATAAAGGCATTCTGGTTTAATGATACAGAGATCTTTGCCCTGTGTTTCCTTGAAAGCCCACCTTCCAACCCATTTACAATGTTCAGTGTATCATTCAAGGTCATATAACATTCTCCTGGATGTACTTTAATTTATTTTACCAAGACCCTGTTTTAAGACCTTCAGTCTTTATTTATTTGTCGTTTTAAAGAAAAAGAACCTTGTAATGAAATCTTAAGTCCATTCATTCTTATTTCTTTTGAATAAATTCTTAGAAGTAGAATTGTCTCAAAGGGATTATTTGACTGTTGATAATTACTTTTAAAATATTATTCATAAAAGTTATAGTAACTTTTGTTTACCTTAACACTGAGAGTTTCTGTTTATACCTCTGCCAACAACCAATATCAGCATTAGTGTTTAAGTTGAATCATTACTCAATTTTGCATATCATATATTAACTGTGAGACCATATAGAATGTGTGTTAAGGCATAGGAGTTGAGAACCGGAATCTTTTACATTCAAATCCCACACTTGCCAATTTCTGGCAATGTGCCTATATGCAAGTTAATGTTACTGAGACTCAGTTTCTCCATCAGTGAAATTAGGAAAATTACAGTGCCTTGCTGTATTTTTAGAGTCTCATTGATATATTGCATGTAAGGTTGCTTGTACATGGTATATGATTCATAATTTGTACCTAATGTAAATATATACTAATGTATATGTATTAGTGATATATATTTGTAGGTAAAGAGCATCTTCATGTTCTTTGCACTTTTTATTAAGGTGTGTGTCATAATCCTCTTCTCTCTCTCTCTCTTTTTTTTTTTTTTTTTTTTTTTTTTTTTAGTGAAGGACTGTTAAATGCAAATTGACATCCAGGAGATTGGCCGGCTACCTGCCAGCTTTCAGTTTGCTGTGACTATTCTTGCCTGGTGCCTCCCAGAAAGGCTGCTTTGGAAAACACTGATTCTCAAATAATGGCTGTCATCTCTACATCTGTGCCTAGTCTGACCTTTTCTCCCTTTTTCACAGGCCGCAATCCCTGCTTCCTTCCTATAATTCTGCTTTCTCCACGAGGGCAACTATGAATGTGGCCTTGCTGTCTTCCTTCTATCTGGTCCCACCTGTACTGTATCTAATGGAAATTAATCCACATTCCTAGCAGGTGTATGTTATTATTTCCGAGTTTACACTTCAGATGCAGGTGTCTCTCTTCCAAGATTGGTTCATGATGAACTTATATTCATGTTCATAGCTTACCCAAAGTTAATCCAGGAAAGGTGTTCAGACAATCAATGTTTATAAATACTGGTTTTGTCAACTTACTTATGTCTTTTCCTCCCCAGGGAAACAATTAATTTGGCATAAATTCTTCAGATGTTTTTGGCTAGCTTCCAGATGTTTAAAAATAGACAAAATTTGCAAAAGCATGTTTAATTGTTTAATTTCATGTCATGTTTGAACCCAATTACATGTCCTCTGTTTAACTGAACACTATTGAATGTAAATATTTTATTACTTTTGTTTTTCTTTAATAGAACTAGGAAAGAATGTTGCCTTATTAGAGATTTAGTTCTCCATCCAAAACTACCTCCAACTGAGGCAACAGTACACTATGAAACACGCCGTGGTTTCTAACAAATTGCCAATTAAGATCTGTTACTCTGTATTTGTGTGATGAGTGGGAGGCAAATGTACTAAAACCTTATTCAAATATCACAATTATTATATAAGAAATATAAATTACATCTACTTACGTCTGTTTATATCTTCTACTGTTTTAGCAACTAGATATGCTTTATATAAAAGGGAAAACATCTTAAAATGTAAGAAAAATATAAAATCTAAGCTTTAGAGAAATAGTTATATAGAAACAAATTTCCTTTGCATCTCTAAAAGCATAAATTGGTCTCAGAGTCCTTCTTTTCAAATCAAGTGTTTGTCAAAGCTAATTCTTTATCATAATCCATCTATATCAGGATGGAACAAGCAAAACCTATGGTCTACCTGTACAAAACTGTTACCCAATATTTTTGGTTATTTTTTATTCCAACCTGGGCCTGTAAAAACACTAAAAAGGAAGGTTTACTAAAATATAGTCTGGCATTATTTTTAGTTCCTGTTAGCTTGACCTTTGTGAGCTCAAAGAATCCCACCCTCCCTCCATCCTCCAAATCCCTTGAATTATAAGCAAGTGCTCCTCTTTTGGTTGGTTGTTACTAAATCAATTGAAAACCTTTACAGTATTGCTGCATATAATTTGGTCTATGGACCAATTGCAGTGGTATTACCTAGGAGCTTAAATTTTTCTAAAGATTTTTTTGATGTGGACCATTTTTAAAGTCTTTATTGAATTTGTCACAATATTGCTTCTGTTTTATGTTCTGTGTTTTTGGCCGCAAGGCATGTGGGATCTTAGCTCCCCAACCAGGGATCAAACCCACACCCCCTGCATTGGAAGGCGAAGTCTTAACCACTGGACCAACTAAACATGCAGAATTTAAGTCTACATATCAGACTTAACTGAGTCAAAATACACATGTATTTATTTATTTTTGGCCATCCTAAGAAGTGTGTGGTGGTATCTCATTGTTTTTCCTTGACTATTTTTTATTTATAAATATTTGCCGATTGAGTATTAAATTGCATTTTAGATTACATATAAACTTGAATAATTTTCCAAACGTTTAACGGCCCTTTGTATTTTCCTGCTTTATATTTTTACTTCTGTCTCGTTTTTTTAAAAACACACATTGTTACATTTATGCAATACTGCCATGGGTATCCTTTTTTTTCCTTTTAAAACCCACCACCTGCCCTGGGTGCCAGCGCAACAGCGAGGGTTAAATCCCAGCATAACCTGAATGGGGACGTGCTGGGCCTGATTATGGGAAAGACACTCCACCAGAAGAGCTACTTGCATTGGAGCATATACTGATAGGTGTCAAGAGAGTACCCCTGGTGTTGGATTATTATTATTTTTTTTTATTTCTCCCATCCCCACCCTCTGTCTCTGGAGTCTACCAATCTGTTCTCTGTATCTATGAGCTTGTTTTGTTTTTTTAAGATTCCACATGTAAAAGAAATGATATGGTATTTGTCTTTATCTGACTTATTTCACTTAGTAAAATGCCCGTGAGGTCCATCCATGTTGTCACAAATAGCAGGATTTGATTTTTTTATGGCTGAATAATACTACATTGTCTATATATGTATACCACAATTTCTTTATCCATTCATCTATTGATGAACACTTAGGTTGTTTCCATATCTTAGCTATTGTAAATAATGCTACAATGAACACGGGGAAGCATATATCTTTTTGAGTTAGTGTTTTTGTTTTCCTCAGATAAATACCCAGGAGTGGAATTGCTGAATCATATGGTATAATAGTTTTAATTTTAGTTGTTTGAGGAACCTCCATACTTTTTTCATAGCGGCTGCACCAATTTATATTCTCACCAACAGTGCACCAGGGTTTCCTTTTCTCCACATCCTTGCCAATACATACTTCTTGACTTTTTGATAATAGCTATTTTAACTGGTGTGAATTGATATTGTAGTTTTGATTTGCATTTCCCTGATGACTAATGATGTTGAACATCTTTTCATAACTTATTGACCATCTATTTGTCTTCTTTGGAAAAATGTCTATTCAGATATTATGCCCATTTTTTAATTGAATTGTTTGGTTTTTTGCTATTGAGTTGTAAGAGTTCCTTTTACAGACAAACCTTGTTTATTGCATGTTGCTTTACTGTGCTTTGCAGATATTGTATTTTTTACAAATTGAAGGTTTGTGGCAACCTTGCTTTGTCAGGTGATGGTTAGAATTTTTTACCAATAAAGTATTTTTTAATTAAGATATTTGCATTGCTTTTTTATACATAATGCTATTGCACACTTAATAGACTACAGTATAGTACAAACATAAGTTTTATATGCATTAGGAAAGGAAACCATCGAATGAAATAGCAACCTACTGAATGGGAGAAAATATTTGCAAATCATATGTCTGATAAGGGACTAATATCCAAAATATACAGGCCTCCCTCAGAGATATTGCAGGTTCATTTCCAGGCCACCACAATAAGTAAATATTGCAATAAAGTGAGCCACATGAATCTAATTGAACACATATGCATGGGTTTATTTCTGGGCTGTGTATTCTGTCCTATTGATCTGTGTGTCTGTTTTTATGCCAGTGCCATACTGTTTTAATTACTATAGTGTTGTAATATAGTTTGAAATCAGGGCATGTGATCCTTCTAGCTTTTGTTCTTTCTCAAGATTGCTTTGACTTTTCAGGGTTTTGGTGGTTCCATACAAATTTGATGGAGATTACACTGAATCTGTAGTTTACTTTGGGTAGTATGGACATTTTAACAGTGTTAATTCATCCAATCCATGAGCATGAAATATCTTTCCATTAATTTGTGTCTTCTTCAGTTTCTTTAATTAATATCTTATAGTTTTCAATATACAGGTCTTTTACCTCCTGGTTAAGTTTATTACTAGGTTTTTTTTTTTTTTTGGATGTAATTTTAAATGGGATTGTTTTCTTTGTTTCTCTTTCTGATATTGTGTTATTGGTGTATAGAAACTCAATGTGTTTTTGTATATTGACTTTATATTCTATAACTACAGAATTCACTTATTCTAATGTTTTTTTTTTGTTTTTTGTTTTTTTTTTTAGTGGAGTCTTTAAGGTTCTCTCTATATAATGTCATGCCATCTGCAAATAGTGACAGTTGTACTTTTTCCTTTCCAATTTGGGTTTCTTTTATTGTTTTTTTTGTTGCCTAATTCCTTTGGATAGGATTTCTAATACTATGTTGAATAAAAATGGTACTCTAATCTGTATTTCCTCTCTTCTAATTTGCATTTTAGAGTCATGATCATATGTACATTAAAGTTCAAAAAGCATTACCAATATCTAATCATCATCAGCTATTTTCTTTTTATAACTTCTTGCTTGATTTATATCTCACCCAATATTGAGGTTGCTTTGAGGAAGGTAACCAAAAATTCCCTAATAATAAAACAGCTTTTCCACAGGTCACCTCTTTTTCCAGCCTTTTTTCAATGTGCTTCAATGTTGGCCAACATTTCTTTCTAAAGTTTTCTTTCCTGAGTCTTTTATAGTAGTTGTGGGACTTCTCTACCTTTTCTTGAAACTATGCTTCTTTGTCCGCATCTCCTCATTCTCTTCTTTCTAATGCCAATGGTAGGAACACTACAGTATTCTGGATTTGCCATCATTTTTGTTCTATTCCTTGATAAAATTACATTCATTCTTAAAACTTGAATAATTACTTTGAAGGGCCTGACTTCCAAATTTTTATTTCTGCCCTACATTTCTCTCTTTTTTTAAAAAAGAAAATTATTCTTTTCTCTTTGTTTTCTTTTAAATTAATTAATTAATTTAATTTTGGCTGTGCTGGGTCTTTGTTGTTGCCCACAGGCTTTCTCTAGTTGCAGAGAGCGGGGGCTACTGTTTGTTGGTGGTGCGTGGGCTTCTCATTGCGGTGGCTTCTCTTGTTGGGGAGCATGGACTCTAGGTGCATGGGCTTCAGTAGTTTTGGCTCGCAGACTCTAGAGCACAGGCTCAGTAGTTGTGGCCTGTGGGCTTAGTTGCTCCATAACATGTGGGAATCTTGCCAGAGCAGGACTCAAACCTGTGTCTCCTGCATTGGCAGGCGGATTCTTAACCACTGTGCCACCAGGGAAACCCTACATTTATCTCCTGATATCTCTTTTATCTTAAACAGTTTGATGAGCATCCCATCCTGGACACCCTCAAGGTCAATTGGTTCAAACTGAACTCAGAGCATTCCTTCCCAAACTAGGTTTTTTTCTTCTCCTTTGGCTTTTAGGCAAAATGTCATGTTTTATTTCTCAGTAATTATAAATTGCTTACAGTTGTTAATCAATTTAATCTTTTTAGCACCTTACAATGTGAAGGCAGGATAGAAGACAATTACCATATAGCTTCCATGATTACCCAAATCCTAGCAGTCAAATGCCAGTTTAGTTCTGTTCTACCAAAGTGGTTCTTAGGAATATCTGATGAGGTTCTGAACATTTGGCTTATGATAATAACATAGGAAAGAGTTAGCTGAACTAAAATCACTCTACAGAATGAACTACATAGGGAATGCCAAATAGCTGCCTCAAGTGCATGTGAATTACACATACCTGAATTTCTATGGCTGTTTATCTGTCTCTTTCAAACTACCTATCTCTACATCTATTAAAAACTACTGGAATATGCCAATATTATTATAATATCCTTTTTGAGGAGTTGGTGGAAGCATTTGCCAAAAATTATAGATGTAATCTCTATACACTATTTGTGGTACAGGTCCTTTAATTATTGTACTGTTGTTTCCATGTTCACTCATCTTGCTAAATGCTACCTTTACATCATCTATGTTGATATAGTTGGACTTATCATATCTTTTTTCAGGTTGACATGCAATCCATAGAGAAAGTTTGGTTTCTTTAATGGATCCAAACTAGAAGTAAATTCAGAGTCCAGTAACTGTATTTCTGTACATTTCTCTATTTTTTAAAGTATATGCTTTTAAGTGCATGTACAGTGCCTGTCTTACACATCAAAGGGCCTAAAATGCCATGGAGGCTGAGGTCAGTGGAAAAAGAGAGCATGTTTTGGACTTGACTTAAAAATCTGTGTGCTGCTAATTGTCTTTGTAGCCTAGTTAAGTACTTTAAACTTTCTGAGATTACATTTCTTTACCCATAAAATGTTGTAATTATACATACTTTGTGGGTATGTTAAAGAACAACTGATGCTATTTTACATTGGTTAGTAGCACAGGCTTTGAGGATTAGTCAGACCTCAGTAGAAGACCTGGTTCTAATAGCTACCATCTATATAATTTTGTGTAGGTTATACAACTTCTGAACACTTCAGTTTCCACAGTGTGAAATAGTGATAATAATCTTTATCTCATATGGTTATTGAAACTATTAAACAAGGTAATGTATGTTAAACACCCACAATTTTTCTCTTATGTTCTTAAATAGTATCTATAATTAACTTCTAAAGAAGGTCAGTTTATATTAATTTTTTTCTTCCATCATTTTCTAATCATTTCCTTACACGTGTTGTGCTGTACAGACTGGGTTCAGGAGCTCTGGTTTCAAGTATTATTCTGATGACTTTTGGCTGTGTGTCAATACTATTTCTGAACTTTATTTTTTATTTGTGGAATTGGAATCATAATGCTTAGATGATATAAAGCATGTAAAAGGGCTGTGACAACTCTAAAATAATATAAATAATGTCAGTTATTATTAAAGTAAATTGAGATGATAATTGGTCATTTACTAATTCATTCAACAAATATATATTGAATGTATAAGAAATTCTAGGCTTTGTGTTGGACACTCAAGGATGATACAAACAGGCTGTGCTTTAAGGGACTCACAAAGCAGTGGATGGTATAATCATATACACAGGAGCTGCAATAGCATGCTGTATTCATGATAGAGTGGGCACAAGATAAGTAAAGGATGACCCTCCATTGAGTACAACTGGAATTCATTTGCTTGAATTCAAATGAAAATATTGCAGTTGATAGTTGATTATTCTCCTTTCAATGATCGACTCCTGTTTTGCCTATGTGGTAGTTAATTTTATGTGGCAATTTGACTGGGCTACAGGCTGCCCAGATATTTGGCAAAACATCATTCTGGATGTGTCTGTGGGGGAGTCTCTGGATGAGACTAACATTTGAATTGACTGAGTAAAACAGATTGCCACCCTGATGTAGGGGGGTTCTCATCCTATCAGTTGAATATCTGAATAAAACAAAAAGGCTAAGTAGAAGGAACCCCTCTTGCCTGACTGAATAAGCTGGGATATTGGTCTCTTCCAGCCTTTGGATTCGGACTGCAACACTGGTTCTTCTTGGGTCTTGACCCTGTTGGCTTTTGGACTAGAACATACACCATCGGCTCTCCTGCATGTCCATTTTGCCGACTGCAGATCTTGGGCCTTCCTAGGCTCCATAGCACATGAGGCAATTCTTTATAATAACTATGTGTATACACACACATATGTACACACATACACACACACACACACACACACATATACACTATTGGTTCTGTTTCTCTGGAGAACCTAGCCTAATACATCCTATTTTTAACCCAATCTCCTATTGTGTCTTTCATCTAATTCCCCTACCCTTCTACCATAGGGTCAGATCTATTAAATAGCTGAATCAAAATAAAATGGTTTCATAGCTAAATCAGAACTATTTTCCTTGGCAGGTGTGGGACTGTAGAAGAATGTGAAAAAAAAATGATGTGTGTACCAGTTATTATGTTTGTCCAACTTTTTTCCAACAAAATGCCTGGAGGTGCTATGCCATTCTCAGCTCTAGTGGTATCTCATAATTTTTCCTTTCATCTATACCTGTCCAGGAAATGATGACCTTTTATCTTTAACTTCAAAAGACATATTCTTAACTTAGCTCTACACCCAAGTAAAAATTACACAGAATCTGCTGAACTACCACTGATGTGAGAAACACAGATGCAAAACCTGTTAGCTTTTTAGTCATATCCTTTTATTATTATGTTTGTCTTCATGGTTCAAAATATGCCAAATGCAAAGTTTACAGCAGTGGCTGATGGAGAAATTCTTTGCCAGCAGCAAAATAGTTCAAGTGAGGTGTAAAATCTGCATGGTCAAATTGAATTCAGAGCAAGTTTGATTTAACTCCTAGAGGCAATGATTAATTTCATTAAGGGAGAAAATCCACCAAGTTAGTCTGTCAGTCACAATGTCTAATTTCATTGAAATGCTTAAAACGTTATGAGATGTAAAGCTTAGTTCTATTTGAATTTTCAGTCAGTGGCAGTAGAACACAAACTGTACTAGCAGTTAACTATATATGTGGTAGGTAAAGATATACAGTTGTATCTAAGAATATATTGTCTAGACTTAACCATTAAGCTGTATTTTCAATGAGGCCTCCGTGGGGGCTAATATCTACAGGAATGGATTTAACACACTTCTTTCCTTAAATAATGCATGATATTTTTGAGCATTAACTGTGCTTAAAGTTTAGAATCACTATCAAAAAATAAGATGAGAAAAATTATATAAAACTGAAATTGGGAGAAAAGATGTAAGAGAGAGAGAAGGTAAGCTTTGTGAAAAGGTGTACTTCATTTGTTCTTTAGTCCCACAATGTTAATCACTAATTGTGTGTGTGTGTTCATTTCACAGAGAAAAGGACACTGAGTTGAAAATGTCTGAGTGACCTATGTCACTAGAAATGAGAGCTTTGGAAAGACGATATCAATATCTCTGGTAGCTCCAGAATTTTAATTGTCTTTCAGTATGTAAGACTTAATACAGAAATGTCGGTCTTTGAATTTCCTTACTTAGACTGCTGAATTTCAAATTATTATATGGCCAACAAAGTTTATTCTTGAAAGAAAACAAGTATACTGTCTATAAAATATAGAACAATTATATGTTGACTTAATATATGTTAATAGGTCATCATTTCATTAAACACATTTTTACATGAGCTGACATAATGTTATTTGCAAATGCTAAAATCCTGTTTGGTTATAAGGCATTATTACCTTTAAAAATTCAGAGGAATGTTTTAAAGATTTATAGCATTAAATAATATGTATCTCTCTTCCAGGGTCTCATATTAAATTTGGGTTGCAATTTTTAGTAATTCTGGTTAGCTAACATGGAAGAAAGAGTGAGAGATAAGTGGCCAGTTCCTTTTCCATTCGAATTTTAACATAAAATAAGTATTTCATAGAATCATTTTAATGTAATTCTAAAAACATATGTTAATGTATGCCTGGCAAATATGTATATACATTTGCATTAAAATAGAAAGTGTGATGGATTAGGGATGAAAAAGAGCAGGAATTTTGGATTTTGGAAATAAATGTGTTGTTTTTGCTTGATGATGCAAAAAATGGGAAGTGTGTGTCTTCCAAATTTATTCTTCTTTTTAAAGATTGTTTTGGTTATTTAGGTTTTCTTGCATTTTTGTAGGGTTTTTAGGATTATCTTGTTAATGTATGCAAAAAGTGTTAGCTAGTATTTTGAAAGGGAATGTACTGAATCTGTAGATCAGCTTGGGGAGTATTGCTATCTTAATAATATTGTCTTCTAACTTTGACAGGTATGAGGTGCTACCTCATTGTGGTTTTGATTTGTACTTCTCTGATAATTAACAATATTGAGCATTTTTTCATGTGACAGTAAGCCATCTGTATATCTTCTTTGGAAAAATGTCTATTCATGTCTTCTACCCAGTTTTTAATCAGGTTCTTTTTTTTTTTTTTGATATTGAATTGTATGAGCTCTCTATTTATTTCAGATATTAATCTCTTATTGGTCATATCACTTGCAAATGTTTTCTCCCATTCAGTAGATTATCTTTTCATTCTGTCAGTGGTTTCCTTTGCTCTGCAAAAGCTTTGAAATTTAAATAGATCCAATTTGTTTATTTTTGCTTTATTTCTTTTGCCTTGGGAGACTGATTCAAGAAAGTATCGCTATGATTATGTCAAAGAGTTTCTGCTATGTTGTCTCCCAGGAGTTTTATGATACATGATTAGGTCTTTAATCCATTTTGAGTTTATTTTTGTACATGGTGTGAGGAAATGTTCTAATCTCATTATTTTATATGTGTCTGTCCAGTTTTCCCAGCACCACTTATTGAAGACTGTCTTTTGTTCATTGTATATTCTTGCCTCCTTTGCCATAGTTTAATTGACTGTAGGTATGTGGATTTATTTCTGGGCTCTTTATGCTATTCCTTTTATCTATGTGTCTGTTTTTGTGCCAGTGCCATGCTGTTTTGATTACTGTAGCATTGTAGTAGGTTCTGAAGTCAGGGAGCATGATACATCCAGCTTCATTCTTTTATTTCAAGATTGCTTTGGAAATTCGGAGTCTTCTGTGGTTACATATAAATTTTAGCATCATTTGTTCTAGTTCTGTGAAAACTGTCATAGGTATTTTGAAAGGGATTGCATTAAATCTGTAGATTGCGTTGGGTAGTATGGATATTTTAACAATATTAATTTTTCCAATCCAAAAACATGGGATAGCTTTCCATTTCTTTGTATCATTTTCAGATTCCTTCATCAATATTTTATAGATTTCAGAGTATAGGTCTTTAACTTCCATGGTTAAGTATCCTACATATTTTAATTTTTGATGAAATCATAAATGAGATTGTCTTCCTAAGTTCTCTTTCTGGTAGTTCATTATTAGAATATAGAGAAGTAACAGATTTCTGTATATTAATCTTGTGTCCTGCAACTTTACTGAATTCATTTTATAGTTCTATTAGTTTTTTGGTGGAGACGTTATAGAGTTTTCTATATATAGTATCATGTCATCTACAGATAGTAACAATTATACTTCTTCCCTTCCAATTTGGATGTCTTTTTATTACTTTTTCTTATCTGATTGCTGTGGCTGGAACTTCCAATACTATGTGAGATGGAAGTGGTGAGAGTGGACATCATTGTCTTGTTTCTAATTTTAAAGGAAAAGCCTTTCAGTTTTTCACTGTGAAGTATGATGTTAGCTGTGGGTTTGTCATAAATAGCCTTTATTATGTTGAGACATGGTCCCTCTATACCAAATTTGATGAGGGTTTTTTATCACAAATGGATGTTGAATTTTATCAAATACCTTTTCTGCACCTATTGAGATAATCACGTGGTTTTTAATCTTTCCTTTTGTTAATGTGGTATATCACATTGATTGATTTGCAACTAGTGAACCACCCTTGCATCCGTGGAATAAATCCCACTTGATCATGGTGTATGATACATTTTACATATTGTTTAATTTGGTTTGCTAATATTTTGTTGAAGATTTTTATGTCTATATTCATCAGAGATATTGAGCTGTAATTTTCTTTTTCTTGTAGTGTTTTTGTGTGATGTTGGTATCAGGGTAATGGTAACCTCATAGAATGAATTTGGGAGTGTTCCATCGTCTTCAAGTTTTGGGAATATTTTGAGAAGAATAGGTATTAGCTCTTCTTTATATGTTTGATAGAATTCCCCTGTGAAGCCACCTGTTCCTGAATTTTTGTTTGCTGGGAGTCTTCTTAATTACAAACTCAATTTTACTTATAGTGATCAGTCTGTTCAGATTGTATATTTCTTCCTGATTCAATTTTGGAAGGTTTTATTGTTTCTAGAGATTTGTCCATTTCTTCTCTGTTGTCCCATATGTTGGCACAGACTGTTTGTAGTATTCTCTTGTGATTTTTTTGTATCTCTATGGTGTTGGTTGTTATTTCTCCTCTTCAATTTCTTATTTTGTCCATTTGTGTTCTTTTTCTTTTCTTCTTGATGTACGTGGCTAAAGGTTTATCAGTTTGGTTTATCTTTTCAGAAAACCAGCTGTTGGTTTTATTGATCTTTTCTATTGTGTTTTTGGTGTCTATTTTATTTATTTCCTCTCTGATCTTCATTATTCCCTTCCCTCTGCTCACTTTGGGCTTTATTTGTTCTTCTTTTCCTAATTCCTTTAGATGGAAGGTTAGGTTGTTTATTTGAGAATTTTCTTGTTTCTGAAAGTAGGCCTGTATCACTATAAACTTCCCTCTTAGAACTGCATTTGCTGCCTCATGTAGATTTTAGAAAGCTGTGTTTATATTTTCATTTATCTCAAGGTATTCTGATTTCCTCTTTGATTTCTTCATTGGCCAATTGGGTTTTTTACTAGCATGTTATTTAGTCTCCATGTGTTTGAGGGTTTTTTTTCATTTTTCTTCCAGTAATTGGTTTGCAGTTTCATACTGTTGTGGCTAGAAAAAAATTTGATATAATTTCTGTCATCTTAAACTTGTTAAGATTTGTTTTGTGGCCTAGCATGTGATCTTTCCTGGAGAAAATTCCATGTGCACTTGAAAAGAATATATATTCTGCTGTGATTGGATGGAATATCCTATAGATTACTATTAAGTCCAAATAGTCTACTGTGTCATTTAGGACCACTCTTTCCTTATTGATTTTCTGTCCCTAGGGACAGACAATACATAGGGTATTAAAGTCCCTACTATTATTATACAATATTATTATCAATTTCTTCCTTTATGTCTGTTAATATTTGCTTTATATGTTTTAGTGCTCTTGTTTTGGGTGCATATATGTTAACTAGTATAACATTCACTTCATGTGTTGATCCCTTTATAATTATATATATAATTCCCTTCTTTGTATTTTGTTATTGATTTTGTTTTAAAGTCTATTTTGTCTGATATGAGTATTGCCACTCCCACTCTTGTCTTTTCCATTTGTGTGAAATACCCTTTTCCACCCTCTCACTCAGTCTGTGTGTACCTTTAGCTCTGAAGTGAGCCTCTTGTAAGCAGCATATAGTTGGGTCTTTTTTTTTTTTTCCTATCCAGTCATACACCCTATGTCTTTTAATTGGAGCATTTAGTCCATTGACATTTAAAATGATTATTGATAGGTATGTACTTATTGCCATTTTGTTACTTGTTTTCTGGTTGACTTTTTCTTCTTTTAGTTTTTTCCCTTGTGGTTTGATGATTTTCTTTAGTGTTATGCTTGTGCTTCTTTCTCTCTTGTTTTTGTGGATCTGTCGTTGGTCTTTGAATTGTTGTTACCATGGGGTTCATATTATTGATCTATAACTATATCTACTTGTTTTAAACTGATACTTCTTGTTATAGCCTTTTCTTTTCCTCTTAGAGAAGACCCTATAATACTTATTTTATGGTGGCTTTAGTACTGATGCACTCTTCTAGTTTTTGCTCATCTAAGAAGTTTCTTATCTCTCCTTCAATTATAAAAGATAACCTTGCTGGGTAGAGTATCTGAGGTTGCAGGTTTTCTCTTTCAGCCCTTCTGAAAGAGAATACATCATGTCACTCTCTTCTGGCCTGCAAAAGGAAGCAAAGAGGATCCCAAACCAGATGAACCCAAACAGACCCACACCAAGACATATAATAATTAAAATGGAACAGTTAAAGACAGAGAAAATTCTAAAGGCAGCAAGAGAAGAAAGAAGTGTCATATACAAAGGAACCCTCATAAGACTATCAGTTGATTTTTCTGTCTTGCCTTTTATTGAGGCCTTCTTTACTTTTTTCAGTGATATTTTTAAAAAACTTTAACGTATAAGTCTTGCACTTCTTTTGTTAATTTATTCCTAATATTTAAATCTTTTTTGGCAATCTTATTGTAAAATTTTTTTTTCTAAATTTTGTTTTGGGATTCTTCATTGCTAATGTATAAAAATACAAATGATGTTTGAACATTGATTTTTTTATCCTGAAACCTTGTTGAACTTTCTTAATCCTAATGGAATTTTTGGATTTCTGTAATTTTCTATTACAAGGTTATGTTACCTGTGAATAGAGATAGTTTTGTGTCTCTCTTTCCAATCTGAATGTTTTTATTTATTTTACTTGTTTAATAGCTCTGGCAAAATTTTTCAGTACAGTGTTGCATACAAGTGTTGGATATCTTTTTTGTTCCTTATCTTAAGGGGAAAACATTCAGACTTTCACTATTGATGAGAGTTGTGTGTTTTGATGCCCTTTATCAGAGTGAGAACATTTTGTGTTTTTACAATGAAAGGGCATTGGATTTTGCCGAGTGCTCTTTCTGTGTTTACTGAGATGATCATGTGGGTTTTGTTTTGTCATTTATTCTATTAATATGGTGTATCACAATTATTAGTTTTCTTATTTTAAACCAAACTTGCATTCTTGAAATACATCCCATTTGGTTATAGTGTTATTATTCTTTTAAGTGCTACTGTATTTGGATTGCCAGTATTTTTGGGGGGTCTATTTCATAAGGGTTATTGGCCTCTAATTGTTCCCTCCCGCCTTGGGATGTATTTTTCTATTTTTTGTATCAAAAAACTACTGGCCTCATAGGGTGAATTGAGAAGTGCTCCCTCCTCTTCTGTTGTTTAAATGTTTGTGGAGGACTGTTGCTAACCCCTCTATAAACATTTGGTATTTGGAATTGATCAGTGAAGTCATATGGATTGAATTTTTCTTTGTAGGAAGTTTGTGTAAATATTAATTCAATCCATTTATTTATTATAAGTCCACTTAGATTTTCTATTTCTTCTTGGGTCAGTGTCAATAATTTGTGTCTTTAGAAACTTGTTTATGCCATCTAGTTATATAATTTGTTACCATATAATTTTATCATCCTTTTCATTTTTGCAAGAGTAGTAATTATGTCCCGTCTTTAATTTTTATTTTAAACATGTGATTCTTTTTGTTTTTTCATGGTCAGTATAGCTAAAGATATGCCAGTTTTGTTGCTCTTTTCAAATAACCAACTTTTGGTTTCATTAATTTTTTCCTATTGTTTTTCTCTTCTTTATTTCATTTTTTTCCACTCTAGTTTTTATAATTGATTTTCTTCTGCTTGAGTTAGTTTAGATTATTTTTTTAATTATATTTTAATTTTTTTGATGTCTTTTATCTTTTTAGAGCAGTTTTTGGGGTTTATGACAAAATTGAAAGGAAGGTACAGAGATTTTTCATATTCTCCCTATCCATACAACATGCATAGCCTCCCCATAATCAATATCACTTACCAAAATTATACAATTTTTTTTTTTTAACCAAGGATGAGCTTACATTGACATATCAATATCACCCAAAGTCTATATTTTACCTTAGGGTTCACTCTTGGTGTTGTATAGTCTATGAGTTTGGACAAACATATAATGACATATAACCATACTTATAATATTGTACAGAGTATTTAACTGCTCTAAGAATCCTGTGTTCTGCCTGTTCATTTCTCTCCCTCTTCACCTCTGGCAGCCACTGATTTTTATTGACTCCTTATTTTGCCTTTTCCAGAATATCATATATTTGGAATCATACAGTATATACAGATTGGCTTCTTTTACTTAGTACTATGCACTTAAGGATCATCAAGGTCTTTTCATGGCTTGATGGCTCTTTTTTTTCCTTCTTTTTTTTTTAGTGCCGAATAATATTCCATTGTCTAGATGTGCTTTAGTTTCTCCACTCACATTTTGGTTGCTCCCAAGTTTTGGCAATTATGAATAAAGCGGATATAAATATCTTTGTGCAAGGTTTTGTGTGGAGATAAGTTTTCAACACCTTTGGGTAAATACCGAAGAGCATGATTGCTGGATTGTATAAGAGTATGGTTAGTTTTGGAAGAAACCACCAAACTCTCTTCTAGAGTGGCTGTACCATTTTGCATTATCACCTGCAATGTATGGGAGCTCCTATTCCTTCACATTCATACCAGTATTTGGTGTTGTCAGTGTTCTGGATTTTGGCCATTCTAATAGGTGTGTAGGGGTATCTCACTGTTGTTTTAATTTTCATTTCCCTGATTACATATGATGTGGAGCATCTTTTCATATGCTTATTTTCCATCTGTATATCTTTTTGGTGAGGTTTCTGTTAAGGTCTTTACCCATTTTTTAATCAGGCTGTTTATTTTCTTATTGTCAAGTTTTAAGTGTTCTTTGTGTATTTTGGACAACAGTCCTTTATCAAATGTATATTTTGCAAATATTTTCTTCCACTGTGTGGCTTATTTTCTAATTCTCTTGATATTATCTTTCACAGAGCAGCAATTTTTAATTTTAATGAAGTCCAGCTTATTTCTTTCATGATTGTGTGTTTGGTGTTGCATCTAAAAAGTCATCCTCATACCCAAAGTCATCCAGGTTTTCTCTTATGTTATCTTTTAAGAGTTTAATAGTTTTGTGTTTTACACTTAGGTCTATGATACCTTCTGAGTTAATTTTTGTGACAGAAGTAAGGTCTGTATCTAGATTTTTTTTTTTTTTTTGCATGTGGATGTTTAGTTGTTCCAGCATCATTTGTTCAAGAGACTACCTTTGCTCCAATGTATGTATTGCTTTTGCTCCTTTATCATTGGTTCGTTGAGTATAGTTTTATGAGTCTATTTCTGAGCTTTTTATTCTATTCCATTGACCTATTTGTTTATTTTTTCACCAATACCACACTGCCTTGATTACTGTAGCTTTATAGTAAGACTTGAAGTCAAATAGTATCAGTCCTCCAACTTTGTTCTTCAATATTGAGTTGGCTATTCTGGGTCTTTTGTCTCTCCATATAAACTTTAGAATAAGTTTGTTGACATCCATAAAATGACTTGCAGAGATTTTGATTGATAATGCTCTGAATCTATAGATCAAGTTGGAAAGAATTGCCATCTTGAAAATATTGAGTCTTCCTACCCATAAAAACGGAATTCTCCTCATCTATTTAGTTTTTTTATGTTTATCAAAATATTGCAGTTTTTCTCATATAGATATCATACATATTTTGTTAGATTTAAACCTAAATATTTTATTTTTGGAGGTGCTAATGTAAGTGATATTGTGTTTTTAATTTACAATTCCAGTTGTTCATTGTTGATTTTTAAGAAAACTGTTGACTTTTGTATGTTAACTTTGTATCCTATAACCTTGCTATAAATTTCTTATTCACTCCAGCAGTTTTTTGTTGATTCTTTTAGATTTTCTATATAGATGATCATGTAATCTGTGAACAAAGATAGTTTTATGTCTTCCTTCCCAGTCTGTATAACTATAATGTCCTTTTCTTGCTTTATTACATGAGCAAGGATTTCCAGTACAATGTTGAAAAGGAGTGATGAGAGGTGACAGCCTTGCCTTATACCTGATCATATTGAGAAAGCTTTGAGTTTCTCATCATTAAGTATGATGTTAGTTGCAGATTTTTTGTAGATAGTCTGTCAAGTTGAGAAAGTTTCCCTCTATTTTTTCTAGATTCTTAAGATGGATGTTTAGTCTATTAATTTGAAATTATTTTCTTTTATAATATAGGTATTTACAGATATAAACTTCCCTTTAAGCACTGCTTTGGCTGCACTCACTATGTTTTGGGCTGTTTCATTTTCACTTCATTCATCTTAATGTATTTTATAATTTATCTTGTTATTTCTTTTTGAAACATTCATTTTCTAAAATTGAGTTGTTTAATTTCCACATATTTCTGAATTTCCCAAGTTTTCTTCTCTGTTGATTCTTAATTTTATTCCACATGGCTAGAGAAAATACCTTGTATAATTTCAATCCTTTTGAATTTATTTAAACTTGTTTTACAGTATAAAAAGTGGTCTATATTGGAGAATGTTCCATGTGTACTTGAGAAAAATGTGTTATCTGCTATTGTTGGGTAGAATGATTGATAGTTATCTGTTAGGTCTAGTTGGTTTCTAGTGTTATTAAAGTCTTCTATTTTTTTCTTAATCTATGTCTTGTTGTTTCATGCATTACTGAAAATCAGGTATTAAATTCTCCAGGTATTATTGTTGAATTGTCTATTTCTAACTTCAGTTCTATCACTTTTTGCTTTATGTATTTTGGGGATCTGTTTTTATGTACATATATGTTTATAATTTTCACATCTTCCTAGTGGAGTGACCCTTTTTTACTTTAAAATATCCTTCTTTGTGTCTACCAAATTTTTTGTTTTGAAGTCTATATTATGTATGATATAGCCACTACAGCTCTGTTTTTGGTACTGTTTGCATTGTTTAACTTCTTACATCTTTATACTTTCAACCTATTTGTGTCTTTCATTTTAAGTTTGTCTCATATGATAGTATATTGTTAATTATTTTTAAAATTCACTCTGTTAATTTTTGCCTTTGAGTTGGTGTGTTTAGCCCATTTACATTTAATGTAATTAATAAAGTATGATTTATGTCTTCCATTTTGTTATTTTCTTTGTATATGTCTTATTTAATTTTTGTTCCTCTATTTTTTTGTTTCTGTCTTGTATTAAAAAGATACTTTCTTGTACACCAATTTAATTCTCTTGTTGCTTCTTTTGGTGTATATACCCTAGTTATTTTGTCAATGCCTCTCCTGTGGATTACAATTGACATTTTATTTTAAAAAATAACAACTTGATTTTTAAAAATAATATATTGTGGAAACTCTGGAAATCAAAATACCACCTCCCTCCAGGATATGTTGTTTTCACTGTTTGATGTTGCTTCTGTTTGTTTAGTGACTTTCCTGGACTGATTCTCTGAAGTCTTTATTCTATTTCACATGAGGCCATTGATGTCTCTGTTTATTTCAGTTGTCAGACAATTAATGATTGGACAGAGATTTCCTTAGATGTCTTGAAACATTAATTCTCCCAGCCTTTGCCAAGGAGTTCCATGTGTGTATTGAGGTATGTGTTTAATGGTCTGACGGTAGTTTACAACTCTTCTTTAGCCTTTGCTTGCATGAGCAGAGCCTTAAGGTCAGTCAGAAGAGAGAAATTAGAGTCTTCTCATGTCTTCCCTGGGCATGCACAGAGCACTTCTTATATGCATGGCCTTCTAGATTCCCAGGATCAAGACTTTTTGTCAGATTCTTGTTAGCTCCACCTCAGGCAGCTTCAGTGTTAAACAATTAGCCCTGATAATTTGCCACAAATGCCTTGGGGATGGGACTGCTCCCACAGCGGATGCTTATAGGGTCAGTTTGAGACAGACTCTGATAATGGAGTTTTCAGCAAGCTGCCAAACAGGTAAAACAGTAACAGTTCTTGGGGATAATGTTTTTGTGGAGCTCCAAATCTGTTTTTCCTCTCCAATAGCTTTTAGCACACTGGCTTTCACAGCTACCATAGTTGCAAGGCTATTGGTTTTCAAACCAACTGAGGAGTTGAAGAGAGAGGAGTGGGATTAGGGCAAATTAAAATGATAGAAAGTGCAGTATTTTTTTACTGAGATTCAGCTGTTTGATTTCTTTCTATTTTTAAATAAATTCCTCTGAGATAGTTAAGTCTTTAGTAATTTCCAGAGTTCTGAAAAAGTTGATTTTGATAGTTTTTGCTAGTGTTCTTGCGTTTGTGGAGAAGCAGATTTTCAGAGACCTTTACTCTGTCATTTTGGACCATTCTTCTGTTTTTGTAATTTCTGTTTCAAAGTTCACTAAATTTCTTGGCTCAAGAATATAGATAAATAGCTACTAAAATATAAATTGGAAAAAAACAGAGTTGAGATTGACCCTGAGCGTGGAGTAGGGGATATTGGCTGGAAACGAGGACTGAGAGAGATGCCTGAGAGTGAAGTTCATATATACCTTGACAGAGGTTTTGGTTACACACTGTAGGCTACATCAAAAAAACAAAACAAAACAAAACTGTAGGCTACATCAATGAATCGACATTTATTATCTGCATTTTATCATATGTATGTTTTATTAAAAATAAAACCTGTAAATAAATATTGAATTCTAATAATGCTGCGAGTTCTAAAGTATCTAGAGGAAAATTTACTGATGTCTGCAGTTAATTTACTTGAAACGTGTCCAAAATAAGATGGATTCATAGATAGAGAGAGGAATTGATAAGCATGTGAAAAAGTAAGTATAGTGAAACAGGTATTCACTGTAAAAATCTCTCAAATTTGCTTTAATTTTGAAAAAAATATAGTAAAATGTTAGGGTAAACACTTAAAGTAGGAGATAGGTAATAGGTTTGAAACATACGTTGTCTAATAGTGTCCCAATATAAATGATTACTATTTTTCCAGAATTAAGAAACTTTGGAAACGTTGATAGATATCTAAAAAGATAAAAGTCAATTCTTGCCGAAGGTGTATAGCTAAAATCCTCCAGGATCTGAGAAAATGTTTTTTACAAAAGTTACATCTCTCCTAAACTGTGAGGAGAGAAATTAGTATCATTTACAGCTCTATATAGGTGACACTTAAGAGGTTTTTTCTGTAATACAATAAAAACATGAAACACTACTTTCCATTTTTCAGTACGATTTCTGTAAAAAATAAGAGTAATAGATGAATCAGATGTCAAACTTTTATGAGACCAGTGAACACAATGGTTTAGTTCAAAGCTCTTAAAAATAAAATTGGTTCATAGGAATCCTGTGAGGTGAAAATTGTACATGCCAGCATAAAAATGCAATCCAGTCAGTGTATACTGGGACCACTCTCATTTTCCCAGAAACTTTATTAGCCCATAGTTTAAAATTTAACATAAAGTATAATGTTTTGTCATCCAGACTAGATTATTTGCCTGTCTTTTGCAGAATTGCTAGGTTGTTATTTAATGTGATTGCATGATACAAAGCCTGGCTATACATGGTAAAAATGTAACAGCAGTCACCACCACAGCAGAATGTATTACATAATTGGAAGCACAATGTAGTGCTTTAGGAGTTGAGAAGAAGAAATCAAACAGCTGGCTCATCATGCTGTTTAACAAAGCAGGAATCAGGACTGTAGGCAGTAACACACTGACATCACAGGTCATCCAGGCTGTGTGGATCTCTATACCTAAGAGAGTAAATGGAGCCCAGACACACAGGACTGTTTGAGTGTGTTTTAATCACCTTAGGAGATGTCTGTACTGTGTTTATCTTGCTCTTTTTTATGAATAAATAGGAGTTCTTAGCACAATAAATGTACTGACTCTCTGGCTATAGAGGTAAAAAAAGAACAAGAACTTTGTGATAACCAGAAAAGACATTTTAATGCCTGGTATCTAATATAGAACCAGGCACATAGTAGTGATCAGGGCAATGTTTGCTGATTAAATAAAGGCATGAATGAATTAATGAAGTTTTTCAGCACATCTTTATGGAATGAGTACTATTTGCAAGGATTTGTGCTGCACTGCTTTCAGAACACAAATCTTCATGGTGTTAGATCTCAAGAAACCTACAAATTGCCAGGGAAGACGAATTATTACAAATATTTATACCAAAAGACAGAAAATCATAAGAGCTATGTGAGAGATAAAATTTGAGATCTACTGAAACATAGAGAAAGCTAAAGTCATCTTGGAAGTCTTTGTGAATTCAGTTGCATTTGGAAGGATACTAAGATATTAATAGAAGATGAGGATGAGAAATTTAGGGTATTACAGGTAAATTTACTTGAAAGAATGAGGATGGAATGTACATAACATAATTTTCTTTTTTGTTAGCTTTATATAATTTACATATAATTCATAAAAGTCTATAGTTCTATGAAGTTTGATACATGTATGTAGTCTTATAACCACAACCACATTTCTATCATTTGTAGGTAAATTCTCTCATGTTCTGTATTAGTATCCTATTGCCACTGAAACAAACCACCACAGAAGTAGTGGCTTAAATCAACACAAATGCATTCTTTTACACTTCTAGATATTAGAAGTTCAAAATGAGTCTTATGGAAATAAGGTATTGACAGAGCTAGCTCCTTGTGAAGGCTCCTAGAGCAATCCATTGCCTTTCTTGCCTCTTGCAGTTTCTAGAAGCTGTTCATATTCCTTGGCTTGTGGCCACATCACCCCAATCTTTCATGGTTACATTGGTTCTCCTCTTCCTGTAACTCCTCCTGTGACCATCCTTGTGACTTCTTCTGCATCTGCTCATTGTGATTACAAAAGACCCACCTGGATAATCCAGGATAATATTCCCATCTCAAGGTCCTTAAGTTAATCACATCTGCAAAGTCCCTCTTACCACATGGGGTGAGGGGCATTATTGAGCTTTACCACATGCACTTCTTTTGATTTCATGCCTTGCCTGAACCCTTGGCCCTGGAAATTACTGATCTGCTTTTTATCACTATAGTTTTTCCTTTTTTGAAAGTCATATAAATGGGATCATACAGCATCCAGCAGTCTTTTGTTTCTGGCTTCTTTACTTGGCATGATGTTTTTGAGATTCATCCATATAGTTGAGGTTAACAGACGTTTTTATCTTTTTATTGTGAAACAGTTATCATGGCATGAGTATATAACAGTTTGTTTATTCACTAAGCAGATGGTGGTCTTTTGGGTTTTTCCTAGGTTTTGACTATTATGAATAAAACTGCTATGGATATTTGATTATTAGTACTGTTTTGAAATGTGTTTTCTTTCTCTTGGTTAAAAACATAGGTGTTCATAGAATGTCTGTAATATGGTAAGGGTACATTTAACTTCATTAAGGAGCCGTTAAACTATTCTCCAATATACTTGTGCTATTTTGCATTTTCAACAACGTGTGATTCAGTTGATCTCTATCTTTCCAACAGTTGTTAGTATTGTTTATTTGTTTTTAGCCATTCTAAATTGTATGCAATGGAATGTCATTTGTGCTTTTTATATTCCAGTAATGACTGACGATCTCCTTGTGTGCCTATCTGCAATTGATATATCCTTTTTTCCATTTGTTTGCCCTTTTTAATGAAATATAGTTGACTTCCAATATTATATTAGTAGCTGGTATACATAATGATTTTATATTTGCATACATTATAAAATGATCACCACAGTAAATCTAGTAAACATCTGTTCCCATACAGTTATTACAATATTATTGACCATATTCCTTATGCTGTATATTATATCCCCTGACTTATTTATCATATAACTGGAGGTTTGTACCTCTTTTTTTTTTTTGTGGTACGCAGGCCTCTCACCACTGTGGGCTCTCCCGTTGCGGAGCACAGGCTCCAGATGTGCAGGCTCAGCGGCCATGGCTCACGGGCCCAGCCACTCCGTGGCACGTGGGATCCTCCCAGACCGGGGCACGAACTCTCATCCCCTGCATCGGCAGGTGGGCTCTCAACCACTGCACCACCAGGGAAGCCCCGGAGGTTTGTACCTCTTAATCTCCTACATCTATTTCACCTGCCCCCAGCCCCTTCCTCTGGCAACCATCCGTTTTTTCTCTGTATCTTTGAATCTGTTTTCATTTTGTTTTGTTTGTTTTATTTTTTAGATTCCACGTGTGAGATCATATGGTATTTGTCTTTCTCTAACTTCTCTCACTTAGCATAATATAAACTAGATCCATCCATGCTATCCTAAATGGCAAGATCTTATTCTTTTTTATGGTTGAGTAATATTCTATTTTATATATATATATATACACACACCATACCTTGTTCATTCATCTATCAATGGACACTTAGGTTCCATATATTAGCGATTATAAATAATGCTGCAGTGAATATTGTGGTGAGTGCATATATTTTTTTGAATTGGTGTCTTTGTTTTCTTTGGGTAAATACCCAGAAGTGAAATTGCTGGATCATATGGCAGTTCTATTTGTAATTTTTGAGGAATCTCCATACTGTTTTCCATAGTGGCTGCACCAATTTACATTCCCTTCAACAGTTCACGAGGGTTCCTTTATCTCCACGTCTTTGCCAACACTTGTTATTTTTTGTCTTTTTGATGATATCCATTCTGACAGGTGTAAGGTGATATCTCATTGTGGTTTTGATTTGCATTTCCTTGCTAATTAATGATGTTGAGTATCCTTTCATGTGTATGTTGTCCATCTGTCTGTCTTCTTTGGAAAAATGTCTATTCAGGTTCTCTGTCCATTTTTAAGTAGGCTTTTTTTTTTTTGGATGTTGAGTTTTACAAGTGCTTTCTATATTTTGAATATTAACCCCTTATTGGATATATCATTTGCAAATATCTTCTCCCCTTCAGTAAGGTGACTTTATTTTATTGATAGTTTCCTTTGCTTTGCAAAACTTTATTAGTTTGGCGTAGTCCCATTTGCTTATTTTTGCTTTTGTTTCTCTTACCTGAGGATACAAATCCAAAAAAAAATATTGCTAAGACTGATGTCAGTCAGCATACTGTCCATGTTTTCTTCTAGGAGTTTTATGGTTTCAGGTCTTACATTTAAGGTTTTGATCCATTTTGAATTCATTTTTATATATAGTGTGAGAAAATGGTCCAATTTGATTCTTTTGCATGTAGCTGTCTAGTTTTCCCAACACTGTATATTTAAAAGGGAGTTTTTCCTGATTGTATATTCTTGCCTCTTTTGTCATAGATTAATTGGCCATATAAGTGTGGGTTTATTTCTGGGCTCTCTATTCTGTTCCATTGATCTATGCATCTGTTTTTTGTGGCAGTGCCATACTGTTTAGATTACTGTAGCTTTGTAGTACAGTTTGAAATCAGAAATCATGATCTCTCCAGCTTTGTTCTTCTCTCTCAAGTTTGCTTCTGCTATTTAGGATCTTTTGCATTTCCATACAAATTTTAGATTTATTTGTTCTTGTTCTATAAAAATTGCCATTGGTATTTTGATAAAGATTGCATTGAATCTACAAGTTGCCTTGGGTAGTATGGCCATTTTAACAATATTAACTCCCCTAATCTGTGAGCATGGTATATCTTTTCATTTGTTTGTGTCGTCTTCAATTTCCTTCATTAGTGTCTTAACAGTTTTCTGAGTACACGTCTGTTACCTCCTCAGCTAGATATATTCCTAGGTATTTTATCATTTTGTTGCAATCAAAAGAGGGTTGCTTTCTTAATTTCTTTATCTGATATTTCATTGTTAATGTGCATGAACAAAACATTTCTGTATATTAATTTTGCAACTTTGCTGAATTTGTTTTAATAATATTTTGGTGGTGTCTTTAGGATTTTCTATATATAGTATGTCATCTGCAAACAGTGACAATTTTACTTTTTCCTTTCTAATATGAATTCCTTTTATTTATTTAATTTTTTCTTATTTGATTGCTATGGTTACAACTTTCAATAATATGTTAAATAAATGTGGCAAGACTGGGCTTCCTTGTCTTGATCCTGATCTTAAAAGAAATGCTTTCAGCTTTTCACCATTGAATATGATGTCAGCTATAGGTTTGTTATATATGGACTTTTTTCTTTATATTTTTCTCTTTGTTAGAAACATCTAACTTCTTCCTGTGTTCATCCATTGTTCTCCTGAGTTCTCTGAGCATCTTTATGATCATTACCTTGAACTCTTTATTGGTTAAGTTTGCTTATCTCCACTTTGTTTAGTTCTTTTTCTGAGGTTTTTTCTTATTACTTTTTTGGAACATATTTCTCTGTCTCCTCATTTTGCCTAATTCTCTGTGTTTATCTCTATGTATCAGGTAGCTCAGTTACATTTTCCAGTCTTTGAGAAGTAGCTTTATGTAGTAGATGTCCTATGGGGCCCAGCAACACACTCCCTTCTGGTCACCAGAGCCATATGCTCTAGGGTGACCTCTTTGTGGGCTGCATAGGTCCTTCTCTTGGGGTGGGCTGACTACTATGGGCACACTGATAGACAGGGTTGGCCCTCAGCCTGGTTGGCTGCCTGGTCCTGCCTTGCGCAGTGGCTGCCAACTTGCTAGTGGGTGGGACTGGGCCCCAATGTGGCCAGTTGTATGGCTCAGGGGGTCTAGAGGCTGGTGCTAGCCCACTCATGGGCATGTAAGACCCTGATCTAATAGGCTAGAAGGAGAATTCCAAAATGGTTTGTGCTACTGCCAGTGTCCTCACAGTGGAAGGAGCTCTCAAAAATGGCTGCCACTAGTGTCTATGTCCCCAAGGGGAGTTCCAGAGGCCTCTTGCCTCTCCAGGAAGCTCTCCAATGTCAGCAAGTGGATCTGACTTAGGCTCCTTTCAAACAACTGCCTCTGAGCTGGGACTCAGAGCATGTGAGATTTTCACACTGCCCCTTAGAAGCAGAGTCTCTCTTTCCTACAGCCCTCTGGCTCTCCTGTATGCAAGTCCTGCTGGCCTTTAAAGCCAAATGTTCTGGGTGCTCATGTTCCTGCCATAGGACTCCTGGGCTAGGGAACTTAACATGGGACTCAGACCCCTCACTTCTTGGTTGAACCTCTGCAATTGTGATTATCCTACAATTTATGGGTCACCTCCCCTGTGGGTGTTGGTCTTGACTATACTGCATCTCTGCCCTACCTACATGTTCATTGTGGTTTCTTCTTTATATTTTTAGTTGTGAAAAATATTTTCTGCTAGTTTTCAGGTCATTCTCATAGAGGGTTGCTCTGTAAATAGCTATTTTCATGTGCCTATGGACTAGGTGAGCTCAGGGTCTTCCTACTCTGCCATCTTGGCCGCACGTCCATTTTTGGCCCATTTTTCATTGTGGTATTTGTTTTTTTTCATTGAGTTGAAAGAATCCTTTACATATTATGGATACAGGTTCTTTATTAAAATATTTTCCCAAATATGATTCTCAGTTTGGGCTTGCATTTTCATTTTATTAAGTGTCTTTTGAAACACAAGTTTTTAATTTCGTTGAAGTGCAATTTATAAGGTTTTTCTTTTATGTTTCATGCTTATTGTTATCCTTTCTAAGAATTATTTGCCTAACCCAAGGTAAAATTGTTTTTTCTCCTGTGCTTTCTTCTGGAAGTGTAATAAATTTATATCTTACATTTGGGATTGTGATAAACTTAGAGCTAATTATTGAATATGATGCGATGTAAGAACCAAGATTAATTTTTATTTGTATGGTCAATTGCAAAGGAAGGGTAGGGGATGGATCTGAAACCATATAGGGAAATGATAGAAAAATATGATCTTAAATAAGCTTTGTATTTTGGAAAATTTTTAAATTGCAAAGATAATACATAATTCCCTATATCCCTTACCAGTTTACCATACAGAGAAATGCCTAAGCTTTTTCATCTGTGTGTCTTTAAATGTAAATGCTACTGTCTTTCTGTTCTCGAGTATTATCTTCTCTAATTCTCTTTTTGTTCTTTCTGGAATTTCAGCTTTTCAGATGATGGAGCTCTTAAATTCATTCTTTGTATATTCTCTGCCCCAAATGTGCCCATTAGTCGCACATTCTGAGATATTTCATTGACTTTATCTTCTCTCTCTTTTACTAAATTTTTAATTTCTTCCATCATAATTTTAATTTCTGAAAGTCTTCCAAAGAATGCTGATGACTCTGTTCCATATACATTTGTGGTTTAGAGTGTTAATGACTTAGATTTCTGCATCATCTCACTCTTCAATACAGATATTTTTCTTTCATGCTGATACATTTTACAAAAGTTTGTTAGCCTTGATCATCTGTCCATATTTCAGAAAGAAATATAATGGCTGGTTTGGTACTTGGTGTAGGTGGGAGGATTGAGTCAACTTGTAGGTTTTGCTTTAGGGAGATCATGCAAAGAACTGAGTGGAGCTTTTGACCAATGTGGAGACTTTGGCAATACTGTTAAGTTAATTGACTCTAGAACCTTCTGATCCTTTGCCTGGTAGAAATATGTTATAATGCATGCAAAGTGTGGAAAATCTTCCAAGACTTGTAAATAATTCCTTGTTACCAAACCCCAGTCATGATTCTTCTGCAATCTGCCATTCCCAACATTGCTATGTCCTAACTCTGAGTTGCACTGGGCAAAAGAGCTCCTTCTTGATACCCACCTCTGGAAGTACATTATGCTGCAGCTTTTTCTGTCCATCCTATTAATTTCTTCTGTTGCACAGTCAGACTTTTATTGAAATGTCACCTTCTCCAGGTGATTTTCTAATATTTCCTTCCTTATTCTCATCATTATTATTGTATTATTTAATTTGTTTTTATCATTTTGTTTTGATCTCAAGATAGGAAATTAATAGATCTGCTATTGTTTTCTGTAAACTGATAAATACAGAGTCAATCAATGAGAACAGAAGTTGTTTTGATGAATAAAACAATCTGAAATTACAGGTTATATCTGACAAGTTAAACCCACATATCAGTATGAGTATCAAATTTTTAAAAATATTTTACAGTTTCTTGAAATTCTGACTCGCATATTTAAGTTGCTGGAAGCAGTACATTTTTAAAAATTAGTATATTTTATTTTATTTATTTTTAATTAAAATAGGTTTTTTTGGCTGCGTTGGGTCTTCGTTGCTGCATGCGGGGTTTCTCTAGTTGTGGTGAGCTGGGGTTACTCTTCGTTGCGGTGTGTGGGCTTCTTATTTGCAGTGGCTTCTCTTGTTGCAGAGCACAGGCTCTAGGTGCACGGGCTTTAGTAGTTGTGACGTGCAGGCTCAGTTGTTGTGGTGCACAGGCTTAGTTGCTCTGCGGCATGTGGGATCTTCCCAGACCAGGGATTGAACCTGTGTTCCCTGCATTGGCAGGCGGATTCTTAACTACTGCGCCACCAGGGAAGTCCCAGAAGCAGTACGGTTTTAAACATGTATATTATCCTTTTAAGAACATTTAACAAAAATTCCATTCATTGCAATTTAAATGAAAGTAGTAGAGAAACTGTTACAAAATGAATTACAAATGATACATAACAATTTCTTAAATTCTATTCCAAAAATAGAAAAACCCTATAAGGATAACACAAAGCATGCTTAAGAATTGCACATGATATCATTATGCTATCTGCTATATATTCACATATTCATGCACAATTGACTATCACACATAATGGGTAGGTAATGGTTGAGCTCTGCTTTCACCTACACATTTAGCTGCATGTGGAACATGTGCATTATGGTATGTGCCTAGTGGCCAAATTTTATGAGGATATATACAGATATATTAATAGAAAGAAATGACACATTTACAAAATTTCAAATTTAATTCCAGAGATAGTAAGAAAAAGTTTATCCTGATAAAGACCCTTCAAAGGATAAACCAGACAGGATAAGACAATGTATTAGTGGTGTACAATCTGCTAAATTGTGACATTATTCACATTTGAGTGTTTTAAAAATATTTTTATGAAAGTGAAATCATACCAAAATATATAGAATATCAAAAAAAACTCTTTATAATATTAGATTTCTCAGACTATAGCTTATAAATTCCTTATCTAAAATGGATGGGAACTTTAAAGCCTCTTTAAATTGGAATCATTGTGGTTCTTAAAAAAATATCTATATATATATATATCTATATATATACTTGAAGGTAATAAATTTGCCAAACTTAATGAGGATTTGAACTCTCAATTTCCCACCAGATTACCTTAGGTAGTGGCACATATTCAAAAAATTCTATAGCAAGCTTTATTTAATATTTCCTAATATTTTAAAGAGGGTCAGAGGATGAGCCATAAATTAGCATTCTAAATTTGAGAAGGAAAGTGCTACAAATGTAATAAATTATAAAATGCTAAATGTATTTTGTGGGATAGAGTGCGTGAGTACTTTAAGATTCTGAGGTTTCACATACTAGAAGTCAACTTCAAAGCAGTGTAAACAAAACTGTAGACTTTATTTAGAAATGCCATCTCCATTGCCTCCCAGGTGAGTAAGTGAGAGCCTGGCTTTTGAGGGTCTAGTAGAATGAGGAACTAGATGGAATCAGGGAGTGATGCAGCTCTCAATTTCCCACTTTCCAGACTCATATGGTGTCCTGCCTCTGAGTGCGTGTTTCAGTTTGTTAGCCCAATTTCCCCTGCTTCTCCATGAATATGGCAGAAGATGTGCCCTTCCCAATCCCACCCCAACTTTCGCCCACCCTGTTCCCCTCCACACATGCACACCTCATTCCATAGCTGTCAAGTCTGGTATTTAGTCCATCCACATGCAGACAATCTGAGTAACTCCACTGCTAAGTGTCCTTTCCTGGTCCCTTCAACTCTGCAGAGTCCTAGAATATAAAAAGGCTGCTGAGACACCATAGTGTGGAGTGGTCAGTGTTGGCTGATAAGTGAGCAGAGAGTGGTTGCAGCTCTCAGGGAAAGGGCAACACTTTATCAGAGAATGTGTTTCTCCAATAGAAATAAGCAAGACTGGGAAGATGGATTCTCTATTTAATTCTTAACCAGTGAATTAATAACTTCTTACTCCCCTATAGGAATTGGGTTAGCATTGCTTGGGTAGCACTACCTCCAACATGCTTTACAAAATACAAACATCTTATTTTAAGCTTAGGTGCTCTGCAGAAATTTCTCTAATAGTGCATTGCTCTGTTATTTTGAAGAGATCATCAGAATTTGACTTTGGCTATTTTGAATTTTTGAGTTTTCATATTAAATGAGGTTGAATTCAGGTTAAAACAATAATGAATCAAGAGTGACCCACACATATGTGTTAGCATATGGTATTTGTTTTTCTTTTTCTGACTTACTTCACTCTGTATGACAGTCTCTAGGTCCATCCACCTCACTACAAATAACTCAATTTCATTTCTTTTTATGGCTGAGTAATATTCCATTGTATGTATGTGCTACAGCAGAAACTAACACACCATTGTAAAACAATTATACTCCAATACAGATGTCAAAAAAAAAAAAAAAAGAGTGAACCACATGCATTCCTTCTAGTCGATGGAAGTAATTACCAAAGTTGTCTTAGAGGGAGCTTTTGATAATATTAGTAACCCTCCTGTAATATAGTTAATACTCTAGCTAGGAAAAGAAGACCACAGAGATAAAATTAACATAATAAATTCTCATCAGTGTGAGGCCTGAGGGTTTTAGGTGGGGCTTAAATAAAATCAGCCTGCAGGTAGTTATGAGATTGGAGAATACGATACCTAATATTGGTGAGACATTACAGAAGCAAAGAAGATTAAAACAACAGGGATGATGGGCTTTGGAAATACCATATGAGTAAATAAAAAGTGTAAGTCTGGATTTTTTTTGATTTGGATAGCCTCTAGTTTTAAGTAATATCCAAGGTTTCAGTAAATTATATACATAGAGGATATGGAAAAAAACACCTCAATAGAATTTCTAAAAATTATTTTCCAAATAAGGTAATCATACATAGATCAACTTCCATGGAGGCTTACTATCCAGAGACACATTCATATATTGTAGGTATAAACTTGGCATTTCAAAAGTTGATCAATACATAACTACTTTAATAATCTTCCTGTGCTTAAAGGGACAAGGGGTTGTGAATTTCAATGTTAAAGCTTCTATTACAGAGTCCATATTAGAGTTTTCACTAAGAGATTATTGACTATTTTTGGTGTAAAATATTAGGATACCTTATTTTTAAAAAGTAGATATATCTGAATACCAAAAGTGTCATTATTAGAGGTAGGGTTAATGTCAGAGACATTTCTCTTGTGCTCTCCTCAGTGAGGCCCTTAACTCTTTTAGAGGAACATTTCCCCCTCATTTCAGCCAACACCTTTATGTGCTTTTTAACATATTGCAATAGGAAATCCTCTTGCATATTCTACATTGGTGATTTTGTCAACTGAAATAAAAATGGCCAATGTGACAGCTGTTTCAGTTTTATTTGGGGACTTACTGAGAACTATAGCCCAGAAGACAGTCTTCCAGATAGCTCTGAGGAACAGCTCCGAAGAGGCAAGGGGGGAGATAAACATATACCTGATGTTGGAGAAGGGGTACTGGCAATCAAACACATCTTGGTAGAAGGTTACTACTAGTCAAGAGGCACAGATACCTTAGTTAATGATTTTAGTGTTTTTCTAAGTATGGGAAGACGCAAGAAATTGGGTTCATAAAACTTTCTCCTGCAAATATCTGTCCAAAGTTCTATTTATCAGTTTTCTCAGAGCACAGAATGCCTCATTCCTGATCTCTGCCCTGAACTCCTTTCAGGGTGTTTGAAGATCAGCCATGGAAGAGGCTAATGGCTCAATCCTTCTAGAGCTGGATGGCAAGTGACATTTTTAGTTGGCAGTTTGATAATACATCTTCTCCCCTAAGTGCTGACTTATGTATGTTTGATACACTATACATAGCATACAGTTCCAGGAAGGGAAGTGAATCAGGCTATGCACACCAAGGTTTTCATGGTCGGATAAATGAATGAATGAATGAACACGCATTCCACCACCAGAAAGAGCAGTTCTGATGGGAAACTATCATTACTTATGACAACTAAAATACAGTCTGATATAATAGAAAAACGAGAAACATATGCATTGTGAAAAGGGCTTTTTACACTTATCCTTTTCTACATGACTGCCCTGAATAGAGCTCAATACCATGGAGCTCCCACGAGCTTCCACGATAGGAGAACCACCTCGCTGTGGTGCCAGCAGCCAACCACACACAGCAACAGATGGCATTGTCTGTGGCTCCTGCCTCAGCAGGCTCCGGAGCATCCAATAGATTTCTCCTTTCTAAAAGCTTTTTTTTTTTTTTTTTTCTTTCCAAGCTTTATTATTGTTTGCGGCTGAATGTGATGAAAAATTGCCTCTATTACATTTAAGTCATTGATCAGTTTAACTCCTTCCAGTTCATGTGCTTCTTTAACAAAATCAGCCAAATAGCAATCTCACCTTAGCACGATTAAGCAAGGGGTATGAGATTATACAGCTTGTCAGACAGTGGAGCTGGGATTAGAACTCTCGTCTGGTTTTTAGAGTCTGTGATCTCAATTGTTCTGCAATGCAGGTATCAGCTATAGCAACTCCCCTAAGTGAAAGCGACTTTAAAGGGGAGAGAGGCCATGGCAGGGAAGAGGGAGAGGGGACACCACTCCCCCTTCCACTGAAACCCATTCAAGTCTCCTTCACTTAATCAGGAAATGTTTGTTTTCTATGGCCTGTGGGTTGGAAGAAGTCAGATGAGAAACTCATGATAGTGTGGTCCATGGATTTTGGAAGCTGGTAACTAACTAATAGAGCAAGTGCTAGGAGATGGGCTGCTTCAAATGGAAGTAGGTGATGGTTTCATAGATAGTTAGCAGGAAAACATTTAGTGGAGTTTTAGGGACTGCAGTTAAACCAGTCAATCTGGAAATTATGAGTTTTTCAGGTTTCACGTTTACAGAAATTCTCAGTCCACATGCTTAATGTTGTTTTGTTTGTTTGTTTTAATTAACCTTCTTAATAAAACAGAGAACATAGCTCATTTACTTCAGAGAGTTGTAAGGTTTCTTGGAGAGAGGAATATAACATGTGTATAACTCCAGCCAAACTAGTTAATGGGAAAACCCATGGAAGTTTGCAGGAAATATTGCACTATGTAGTCAAAACAACTGTTTTGCATTCACTGTGAACTTGGTGAAATATTCTGTGCTGGGGGCTATAAAAAGATGACACAGGGCTTCCCTGGTGGCGCAGTGGTTGAGAGTCCGCCTGCTGATGCAGGGGACATGGATTCGTGCCCCGGTCCGGGAAGATCCCATATGCCGCGGAGTGGCTGGGCCCTTGAGCCATGGCTGCTGAGCCCGTGCGTCCGGAGCCTGTGCTCTGCAATGGGAGAGGCCACAACAGTGAGAGGCCCGCGTACCGCAAAAAAAAAAAAAAAAAAAGAATGATTTACATTTACTAGGGAGGCTAAGATATGGGTAAAAATAACTGTGATGGAAAACATTTAAATTGGTAAATTAAATTACCATTATAGCCAGAATAAATATTTTTAGTAATAGGGGAAAAAATTAATGAAATGAAAACTCAGTTGTTAAAGGTTAGGGAAGCAAAACTGATTATTAAGGCATTTCAGCAACATGATGATTAGGATGATCCAGTTTTGCACCAAGACCAATTTGACCTTACAGAAGTTAAAATCTCAGTCTCCTAACAAGACAGAAAATGTCAGATGAGTAAAGAGCAATTATCAGTCGATGCCCAGTCTCTGACAACTCTGTTTACATAAAAAGCACATCCTCTAATGCAGTGCAGCGGTATTTTGTCAGACAGTGATGCTTGGAGGCATTACAAAGCATCTGCTACTTTAAAAAGTTGCACCTTGGCAGGCAGGTATCAGACTGAAAATTGTGGAGACAAATTTCCGTTGTTTGAAAACATGCTCATTAGTATAGGGTAAAAACAAAGGCTATTTGTGACATACAGTCTTTGTTGTATAATCAGTTACTCTCTCTAATGTGTTTCCTTTACTTAGTTTAATATCACATAGATTGTGCTCAGGAATGTTTGTGTGTGTGTGTGTGTGTGTGTTTGTATTGTTAAAGAATAATTAAAGAAGACAATTTAGGTTATACAAATTTTAACACTTCAGGAAGTAGATAGTCTTCATTCCGAGAACTGCAGAATGGGGCAAAAGACAGGAAGCTTTTATAGGACAAAGAATAAAGAAAAAGAAAGAGAAAAAAGAACAACCCTGATTGGCTAGGGTCAAACAGTCAACCTTGTTTGAGGTGAGAAGGAACAAGGAAATTAGTATAGAGCCCAGAGTTGACTTAGTGTTAGGGGATTAGCTGAGTGGATAGACTGCGTTTCTGGTCAAGCAGATCATTTACAGGGAAAGATAACTTACTTATCTTTCCTTTAGTTGCATATGTAGTTGCATATGTAGTAGTTTAGTGGATGCTGTTTAAAGAAAATTTGTCTAAAAATGACATCGAGTTCCGTAAGCACCAAAAGTCATTTCTTTATTTTCCCGCCTCTAAGAATACATGGTTTGAACATACTTGTAATCGACAGAATGACTGAATATGCAATTTTGGTTTCTGCCATTGCAATTAGTATCTTATTGCTGTAAAAATAGATTACCACAAAATCAGTGGCTTAAAACAACACAAATTCATTATTTCACCTTTTGGGTGTGAGACTTTGGGTTTCACAGGGCTGAAATCAAGGTTTTGGCAGTGTTGTGTCTCTTTTGGAGGCCATGGGGGTGAATCTAAGCTCATTCAGTTTTTTGGCAGAACTCAGATGCATGCAGTTTTAGGACTGAGGCCCCAGTTTCCTTATTGGCTGTCAGGGGTCGTTCTTATCTTCTAGAGGCTTCACACCTTCCTTGGTTCATGGCCCCCCTTCCTCCATCTTCAAGCCAGTAAAGGAGAGTTGAGTCTTTCTCGCCTTCTGACTCCCCTCCCCTCTGCCTGTCTGTTCTGCCACATCTCTCTGCTTCCAGCTGAGAAGTTTTTCTGCTTTTAAGGTTCAAGTGATTATATTGGGCCCACGTGGACAGGCCAGGCTGCTCTCCCTATTTTAAAGTCAGTTGATTAGTAACCTCTTTCCATCAGCAAAGTGCCTTCGCGGTAGTACAGTAGCAAGATTAGTGTTTGCTGAAATAACCAGGGAATCTTATAGAAACCTTTTTGTAATTTTCCCTGCCACAGTCATTTATCATTTATGTGGTGATTTTTAGAACTAAATTTAAGATATAATTTAAATAGCACCACTTAATTCATCATGCTGATACACTTAAAAAACAAACAACTTCAACATAAACTGATTATGAATGTCTTTTTTCCATGAAGAACTAATCATTCCTGAAACTTACCTTGTCAATATTTGAAAATCATGGCCTTTATAAACAGTGAAATCCCATTTGAGCCCAGGTGTTTGTAAGAAAATAATATATTTTCCTGATTCTACCTCCTGAAAATAGTATTTATGCAAGCAGGTATAAAGTCCCTTTTTTGGTTCACTTCACTAACTTGACAAACACATACATCAACTTTGAACTTTGTCCAGTTTGAGAAGGTCAAAGAAATTCCTTATGTAACTTTCACTGTACTTACTGATTATTTCACCTGAATTCATGCTAAACCTCAAAATGTTAAATGATTTGTTCAAGGTCAAATGATTTCTATTTAGAAGCCAATTCTTATATTTATTTATATACCAAAATATTTCTTGTTGTAGATCACATGTCACTAACATAGAAAATGTAATTTTTTATTTAATATTCACCTGCTCACAGAATTATTGGGTTAGTCTTATCTTTGGAGAGTTTTTTAAGATTTCTAATATTATTATATTATTTGCTTATAGTTACCTCTTTCCCTGGCTTGGATACTGTTCAAACTTCATGAATGTAAATACATTTTTTCAGTCATCAAGGTTAATAAAACGTTCAGCACTGAATGAGACTAAATCTGACAAAGATCAATTAAAACCTCTACAAGTGACCTTGTGACTAGCTATGTAACCTGCTAAAGTGATATCTTTGTTTTACTTCAGCTACCCATGATTTTAACAAAAAGACCCCCAAAAAAAGTCTTATTAATGCAAAGTTTATCAAATGTTTCTTTTTCTTGAAATTCCAAGATTGTTTTATTTTTTTACTAGAAAGTGGTGTATGAGCTTTTCTATGTAGCTATGTTTATTTTATCTGCATCTTTTTTAAAAAAATTAATTGTGATCATGATCTTTCCAGTATTTTTAGACACTTGGCTCTTATATAACACCTAACTTATTTTAGATATTACAAACTTATATATTCAAATGGTCTGCAATTTTTATTTTTTCTTTAAAAGTGAAAATCACATTACTTCACATCCTTTTCTAGTTTATTCATCCATTTATCTGGTAGATATTGGGCAACTATGTTGTGTTGGGGCTACAAAATGAAAAAGATGAAATTCCTGCCTTCATAGCATGTACATTCTAATGAGGAGAGAAATAACAAACAGATAAAAAATTATTTCGGTTTCAGAGAGTTTAATTGCTATGGACAAAATAAAGCAGAGTAAACAGTGAGAGAACCAAGGGGGACTGGTGTGCTGTTTTACAGAGGAGGCTGGGAAGGGGGTGGAGGAGATCTGAATGCTGCGGACACCTGAGTCAGGAGAAAAGAGTGGGGGAGAGCTTCATGGGCAGAAGGTCAGCAGGTGACAGTCCTGAGGTGGGAGTGAGCTTGGAGGCATAAGGTAACAAGCAGCCCGAGTAGCCGGGCAGGGAAGGTGATAGAAGCCTAAGAGAAGAACAGGCCCAGCCCAACACTCTTTAGGACTGGAGCTAGAGTGCAAATGAGGGTTCCAAATCATATGTCTAAATATGTCTGAATATTTGAAAGTTATACTCCAAGCTATACTCGTGGCCTGGCCAACATCCCCACCTGGAGGTCAAAGGTGACTTTTCCTGCCTCTTTGGCCAGGCCTGGCGTCCACAAACCTCACTGAGAGCGCTAATGGTTTGAGCCTGGGCAGGGGAGAAGCAGGGGCTGCACGCAGGGTTCCTCGATGGTGATTAGACTCACCTGAACCCAAGCAGGAGCTGACCTGGTGCAACTCTCCAGAAAGCCAAAATGGGGCAGGTTTTCCTCATCATGCTTAATTTTTCTGACGTGGCATTTCTAGGCTGCTTTAAAAGCCTTCCCAAAGTGCCTCACTTCAGAGCAGGTATTAAGTTATCTGAAGTCCTTGCCGTCTTGGATGACTTGGGAGACCCTCAGCTTTAAACAGAGGTAAGCATTTTTTCCCTCTTTCCTAACTTGTCATTTGGCACACCCTCTCCTCTAAGTCCTGTTTGACAGTTAACTGAACTTTCAAAAAATGTTCTAAGGGGATAAAAAGAAAAAGAAAAAACCTTGTGGTTTGATGTTTGTGAAGTACATCACTTGCAGGGGGGTCCAAGGGCAATACTGAAGACAAGGATTGAGAGGTTGTCAGGCTATGCATTTTAAGTCTGTGTTGGAAATTCAAATATTAATTTTCATGCAATAGGATGTGTTTGGAGGGTTGAATCTAGACTTAGGTTGAAAGTTTGTTTTGTAGGGTTCCTTGAATCAAAATGTTTCCTCATTGTGTGTTGGCAAATTGCATGTTTCCTTTCTAGCGATCCTGACTTCATTTACGGTGAGTCGTTGCATTGTATCTTTGGTGACTATAGGCTGTGAATTCCTTATTGGTGGGACTTAAATCTGTGGATACTTTTTTAAAAAATTTTAAGTGGTATCAAACTTAGAAAAATGTTGGAACTATGGCACAAATAAAACTCTTCATTTTCCCCATCTGAGGGTAGGGTGTCAAAATCAAGCTCCATCAATTACAAATACTTTATATTTCCTACAAGCAAGAATATTGCCTTATGTAATCACGATATAAGCATCATATTCAGGAAATTAACATTTATACAGTACAGCTATTGATACTCAGAAGGATACATGAAATTGAGATTATGGAGAGGTTACAGTTATTAGATCATTGGTTCAACATTGGAGTTAGCAGCTGAAGTAAAGAAGACAAGAGTATGGAAGGAGAGTAATCAGTAGAACTGATAGACCAGAGAACGAAAGGT
The DNA here is from genome assembly GCF_059928025.1 of Delphinapterus leucas. Classification (NCBI taxonomy): domain Eukaryota; kingdom Metazoa; phylum Chordata; class Mammalia; order Artiodactyla; family Monodontidae; genus Delphinapterus; species Delphinapterus leucas. Next base: position 39,023,384 of record NC_143132.1, read on the forward strand.
TTGTCTATACTTGTCTTGAAATCACTTATGATAGAGCATTATAATAGAGCTAAACTCATGAAGAAATCAGAAGAGATAATCTAGGGGTTAGATAAAAGAAAAATTTGTGGAGTAGTTGGTAACATAATATGATAACATGAGATTCAAAGATGAATGTGTTGTCCTTAGAGACAAGAAAGAAAGTTCTAAAAGTCTTTAAAGGGGTATCATGGGCAGCTACAGAGGAACAGGGCTATGCGGAGAAGACACAGCCACTGCTTGACAGGCTCGCAGGGAAAGCAAAGCCTTCAGGAGAGAGTCAGGAGTATCTTGAACAAAAAGACAAAAAGAATGATTTTCTTCCTTGAATTACCTTAAATAACTGCGATCCCAATTGTGCTGTAATACTATATTTTACTCAGTACTTCTTGTATTTTGTATTGAGAGATTTGTAGGACATCTAGATAGCCTTAGTTTCAGAAGTTTTCTGAAGTAGAGAGGGAGAAAAGGGTAGAGATGGGGGCGGGGGAAGGAGGGAGGGAGGGACAGGGTGATGGAGTTTCTTTATGGAAATAGTACCAAAGAGTAGAACTAACTGCATTTTATTCACAGCTCTTAAAATCACTATATATTTGGGACATGAAGTCCCCCTTTATTTTTTTCTCACTTTAACTCCAGACCATCAATCAAGTCCTGTATTTTCTATCTCAAAAATATATTCAGTGAGCTTCTCTCCAGCTCTCACCTGCCACCACTCTAGTCTAACCAGCATCGTCAACTGCATCCTTACTGCTCTTCCTGACTCCAATTTTAACAACTTCAATTTATTCTCCACATATTAGGCAGCTTAATAGAAACGCATCAAATTCTGTCACGTCTTAGACTTAAACCCTTCTACTGCTTCCCACTCTCCTCAGGATAAATTTAAACTCTACCAAGGACAGTAAAATATTACATGAAATGTCTGCCCACTTCTCCAGTGTCATTTTCTTGCCATTTCTCCGTAGCCTCCAACAATTCAGTCGCATGGACTCCCTGTCAGCTTTTAATGTATTCCACACTCTCCACAGTACAGAAATCGTCACACATTTTACTTTTCCTCTCTGTTCCTTCCTCTCTCCAACACACATACACATGCCGGTCCTCATTCTATTCATGTGTAATTCCTTTGCATACTTTTGAGTCCTTTTTTTATATGTAGCATTATTTGAGAGGTCTTTGCTTGCTATTCCTTCAGTCAGTTACTGGGTTATTCTCTACCTCTGCTTTCAGTGTGTTTTCTTCATAATTCTCTCTCTCTCTCACGCGCGCACACGCACATTTGTTATGTGATAAGTTTATTGTCTATTTCCCGTAGAGGAGTAAGCTGGCAAAAGGCATAATCCATGTATGTTTCATTAATTAACAAATGCCTCGTGTCACAGACCTGGTACTTAATAAATGGTTACTGAATGAGCGAATTCAGTCGTCTGGGTAGGCGGTGATTTAGGGAGTGAAAGAGTTTTCAAAATGAGGCAGTACTACATGTAATGGAAGCAAAAAAGAACAAAATTATGAAGGACTATTTGATAAGACTTTTTACTACTATAAATGGAGTAGAAATAGAAATATGTTTATTCATGTACTTATTTACTAAATTTGTTAGAATATTTATTAAACCCTCCCTGACAGTGTGTAAAGCATGTTAATGAATACATTTTGAGCCTCTGTCTCTTAGAACATAATTTTCGTGAGATACCGAGCCCAAGAAATATTAAAAATACTCATCAGAAATAAGTTTAGATATCTTGTCCTGGATTTATAGTTTTGAGATTTGAAAGCTGAAGTCCAGAAATGGATAAAATCACTGATATTAATCTGTATACAGAGAAGTGATAAAATCTTATGACAACAAATATTCATTAGCCAGGAGAGTCCATCAAACAAAATGAGTTATGACATTACATACGTACATAGTTGCATGTGTACCTAGTAACAAGGTATTATCAGTCATGGTTATTGATTAAAACAATGAAGGTGAGCTCTGTAACTTCAGAAGAAGCTAAGTGATTGCAAGGTTATTGAATGGCTATCCAAAATGATTAGAAATCCGGAGAACCTGGCTTAGGAAACTGAAGACTCGAATAAACCTAAAACCTTGAGAATTAGCCAGGGTCACAAGTAGGATAGCAGGCTGTCCACACTGGTGGGCTGACTTCTGCACACTCAACCTGCTGCCTCTCCCTGGGCTTAGCTTCCGCCTCCAGTCCCCTAGGAATACCTCTGCTTGGTTTTGTCCACTTTTGCTCAATTTGGTCTCAAGCTGGTTCTTTGCAAGACTTACTTGCTTCCCTTTTAACTGTTTAGGTGAAGGAAAGGCGTTCTTGACTCTCATCAAGGCCACAACACAATGCATGCTTACCCTGCAAATAGAAAGAATGCAGACACTGGCAATCTTCAAATGAGAACAGTTCGCTGCATATATTATAATGTTTCTGCATCTTTGATCAGTAAAATTGTAATGCCTAACTTATTTGCATTGGCACGGATTAGTTTCATGAGAGCATGGAAAATTGTAGCCAGTATTTACTGGGCTTGGACCCTCACCATTAAGTTTCCCAAACTGCAGCTATCAAGATACCAAATCCTCAGGCTTGTATTGACTTTTCCTCCCCATGGGAACCCACAGTGAAAGATCTTCTAATCTTATACTTTGCTCAATAAATATTCAGAGTAGCTACCACATGCCTAATTTAAAAAACTCCCTAATTGATGAAGGTCACTGGTCGATGTTCCAGTCTTGTAAATTACTAATTGTTCATAGTATAAGAGAGCAAAGGCTCTGTGGAAATAGCAGCCTAAGTCGGACACATGGCTCTAGCTTTTATGACGGTCAAATGGATAGGAAAAATTATAATGGCACCTAAGCATCTGCTGAAACTAACTGTATCAATGATCTGTGAACCAAGCCATGCTTTTGTGATGGACTGTTACCACTTCAGTGACATAATTATGGACTATAAGGTCAAACATTTACTTTCTTTAAAGAGCACCTAAGTATAAAATTATGCATTGCCTTAGAGCATTTTAGGATGTTATTGAGTAGAACCATATCTCCTTCAAATGTAAAAAATAAGTGGAACAGATATGACTCAAAAGGCATTTACTGTGTGGTACTTTTCCGTAGCATGAGAAAAGTTACCCTTTTCACAGGATTTGCAGTTTGCAAATATTGCTTCTTAATAAAGCATAACACTTATTTGTTTCAGGTCTAAAGGAACCACATAATAGGCATAAATCAGATAAATGCTCTTTTACCCTGGGCCCCTCTTCAGGGGATATCTATTGATGGAGGTCTGTGACAATGGACACACTCCAGGAGCTCATGAGTCTTATCTGCTAAATATAGTAGGCAATGGAGTCAAAGATCAATAAAAAGATTAATGGTTTTAATTACCCCTATGTAACCAGTTGTGGGTAAAATTTTACTCGCTGCTTGCACTGAGGATAACACACCATAGTCAACTTTCCAGTAAAGCTAATTTGACTTTCTGCTTGGTAAATTGCCCATTGACAATCCTGTAATGAGCCTGCTCTGTGTGTGACTGAATACTGAGAGTGCTTCCACTTTCTAAAATCTGGGGGAAAAGGCCATAAAACTGATGAATGACACATAAACAATTTCCTTGTGAAAAATACTAGGAAATAAGACAATTTCCAGGCAAATGTTTACCGGCTTGAGCCATGTGGAACAGCAAAAGAGTACCAAATGAGTGTTGTATTTATGGAACTGCGTGAGCAATTCTAATGAATACTGACAAATGTCTTCCAAAGATATATGGAGTAACTGACAAATTTTCTTTTTGACAAAAGGACAAAGACAACAACTTCAGTCTATGTGATTTGATTATGATTATTGATGTTTAGAGAGAAAACTACTTCATAGCCAATGTATGTAATTGTAAATCCACATTCCAAGAGTAAGTGGGTCTCTGAAAGGTCTCTATCAGTTCTTTTTAAATTATGCCCTGAGTGTGTCATCATCTTATCGTAATAATTCCTGGATTAGCAGCTTCTGTATAAGGAATCAAGGCACTACATCATAATATCAAAATTCCATCAAGGAGAATGAATAGAATCATAGGTATAACTTTGTTAGTTTTTATTTTAGTTTTAGTTTTGGTGGTGCAGAGGATAGATAGGGCTATGGTGTTTTTTTTTTTTTTTTTCCTGAAGCCATCTTAAAACTTCATTTTATCGCATTTGTCTGCTCAATTTTTATTAGCTATACTCTTCTCAATTAATATAACTAGAATATTTTCAATATAGCACTAAATTAGGTGGTGAAAAGCAAATGTTAATCTATTGAATACAAATGCTTAGGAGTGTCTGTGCTGGGGGTATAAGTTCAGAGGGCCAGTCAAACCACAAGTAATGAGAGACCAGGGAATTATATTGCACAAATACATAAGTGTGATTTTGTTTTTCTTTTTAAATACCATGTTAAAGGAAAATAAAGATTCTGTAGAGCAATTCAATTATTTCCAAACTGGACCCTCTTATTTGCTCAATGAAGCTACCAACAGCATGTGACACAAGTATAAAACTGGCTACTTTGAAACTGTTCTTTATTTCTGAAGACATGAAATGAGTATCTGGTGTGTTACCATCTCTGAAAGCAAATGTTTACAAGGAGTTTGGGGTGCAAGATATTTATGAGGGTTCAATTCTCATGAAAGGAAGGGAGAAGAAGAAGGATTAACCAGGGGAAGATGTCAAACTTTTGTATACAGGCACAATAAAACTCAATCAAACTGGTGGGGAGATTAGGAATAAGTATTTTCTGTCAGAGTTACCCCTCTTTCTTACCCTGGTTTTGCTCAGTCACAAAATGTGTGCTGCCTGGGGAAGTTCATGACCTTGGGCTAGGTCTGTAGCTGAGGCAGACCTCTGAAGACCTAATGGGTCACAGTGGTTTCCTGGCTACGCTTCTTAAAGGTGGGCTGCAGGTCCTTACTTGGAGGAGGATCTGGGCAGCACATCTCCATCTATCACAGCCCACTCCATGTACTGCCCAGATGTGCTACTCCCCACAAATTCAGGGGACAGTTCCATCAGGATTCCAGTGGATCTTTCATTCTGAAAGGAAACTTAAAAGAGGGAGGTCATTAAGACAATATAGTTCTCACTATGCAGTTGAATTTGGTAGCGAGATGGATTTTCTTTGTGTCCCTTCCCCATTGTGCATTCTAGATTCCCCCTTACCCACAGCTACCTCCTCTGTCTGCTTTACTGGCTTCCTTGATAATTCTCATCCCTGAGCCGACTGAGCCCCTGGTCACCCTGACTTTCTCAAGATAGGTTGCTCTACCTGTTCATTCAGAGTCGTTTTAGGCAAGAGTACCCAAGGTGCTCACACGTGTTTCTTGCTGCTTCCATTGTGTAGGAGCATCCCTGTCTCCTGCTGAAGATCAAGGTCAATTACTCTGCAAAGATGGTGATTCTCTTTTTACTTCCTGGTCTCTGAAAAGAAGAAATGTAAACTACCTATATAGCACTAGTAGTTTTATTTCAAATAAATCACTCTGTCCCCTGGAAAACTTGTGCCTCTGGGGGACCAGGACCTCTAACACCTGAGCCCAGAGTTGTGGGGACATGAAACATGTAACCTCATAGGGAGACACTGGGAATGATAAGTGAGGCAATTCCTGCTTCACTGCTTGATTCCAGACTGGAGTAGCCCTCCTGTTGGGAACCTAGTGCCATTTAAAGGATTTTGAATCAATCAGTACACAGCATCTGGGAGAAGAGTACCCCATCCTCATAGAGTACTGCCTTCATGCTGACTCTTTAGCTGTGCTGTCAGCTGGTCATTTTATTGTTCTATCAGACCAGCAGCTTCTGGGTGGTAGGGTATGTGGCAAAACAGTGGAGTCTGTGTTCATGAGCCATCTCTAGGACCTCCTTTGCTATAACGTGGATTGCTGGTGTCTTTGATGTTATATGGAATCCCATACCATGGGAACAAGCACCCTTTAATCCCTTGGAAATGTTGACAGATGCCTTCCAGGCAGTAGGCAAACCCTACCTGAATTGCATGTCTATTCAGGTCACAATAGTATCAGGGCCTTCCAGGAGGGAAGAGTCAATTTACCACAATTTGGCCTTTTGGTCTTCTCAAGAAATGGTGTCTAAACAATACTAATAATTTGTGTTATTTAAGAAAAAAAAAGACCCCTAAAATAAAAGTCAAAAGTAACATGTGTTTCCATCCTTGTAGTATCAAGAAAAGGAGGAATGATAATTAACTTTATACTTTGTTATGAATGCATGTTAATACTTATTGAAACCACTTAAAATGTAAGGTTTTCAAACTGATTTAAAAAATGAAATGAGAAGAGAAAATAATTAAAAAAACACAAGAAAGGAGGAAAGGCAAAAAGAACATGAGTAAAATAGAAAGCATAAAATGTTAGAAAAACACAAATATAGCAATAATCACAATCCATGTAAATTGAATATCTTCAGTTAAAATATGACAATGACTAGACTAGATGAAAATGCACGCATACACACAGTGAAACTATATGCTGTTTACAAAAAAATACGTAAAACTAGAGGCACAGAAATATTGAAAGGGCAAGAAAAGCAAACAGTATTTCATGAAAAGAAATATTGAAAGAATTTTTATGTAACTACTGTTATATAAATATACTATATAGTTTAAGGAAAAAATGGGTAAAAAATAATGTATTTCCTGAGAAATATGTACACTATTAAACATGTATGTATCTGAAATAGTAACAAAATACATAAATTACATATTGGCAGAACTAAATAAATAGATATTCGTAGTGGGAGAAATCAGCAACACAACATAAAGTAGAATTAGATGTTTTCAAAATAAGATAGTCCTGGCGAACATATAAAGTAAACTATTAGAGAATACATATTATGAACAAATGTGGAAGTAAAGATTTTGGCCTTGTATTTTTTTTTTCTTTAAGTTTTCAAGGGGAAATTTTGAAATGTTTAAATAATCCAAATATTTAGAACTTTAAAAATCATACTAATACAACCACTTAGAAAATATGGAATTTAAAAAATTCACTAATTCTCCAAAAAAATTCTCCAAACTATGGAATTAAAAAAAATCCAAATAACTACAGAATTAATAATGAAATTATCACATATAATTTTATGCTGATGTTAGCAAAACTTAGATGAGAAAAAGTCTGACAATTAGTAAGCTAAGCACTGAATTATATAGGTACAAAAGGAGTCATAGAGTAACCTTCAATACTATGAAATGTAAGCATGAATGAATACTGAAAGTTAATGAGATATGAAAGTAATATAAAGCAAAGAAAAATCACAAATCTAAAGGTTGGTTCTGAAACACATGCAATTAAAAACCTTGAAAATCTTATAAAAAATAGAGTTCAACTGGGCATATACCCTGAGAAAACCATAATTCAAAAAGAGTCATGTACCACAATGTTCATTGCAGCTCTATTTACAATAGCCAAGACATGGAATCAACCTAAGCATCCATTGACAGATGAATGGATAAAGAAGATGTGGCACGTATATACAATGGAATATTACTCAGCCAGAAAAAGAAATGAAATTGAGTTATTTGTAGTGAGGTGTATGGACCTAGAGACAGTCATACAAAGTGAAGTAAGTCAGAAAGAGAATAACAAATACCGTATACTAACACATATATATGGAATCTAAAAAAAAAGGTTCTGAAGAAACTCGGGGCAGGACAGGAATAAAGACGCAGATGTAGAGAATGGACATGAGGACAGGGAGGGGGAAGGGTAAGCTGGGACAAAGTGAGAGAGTGGCATGGACATATATACACTACCAAATGTAAAATAGATAGCTGGTGGGAAGCAGCTGCATAGCACAGGGAGATCAGCTGGTGCTTTGTGTCCACCTGGAGGGGTGGGATAGCAAGGGTGGAAGGGAGATGCAAGAGGGAGGAGATATGGGGATATAGGTATACTTATAGCTGATTCACTTTGTTATACAGCAGAATCTAACACGCCATTGTAAAGCAATTATACTCCAATAAAGATGTTGAAAAAAATAGAGAGTTCAGAAATAAACAATATTAGAAGTTGACATAAATATGTATATATGTATATGTATTCAACAGAGATTATGCAGTTAGTAGTTTATTAAAAATTACATTTTAAATTTGAATCTTAGATGAAATAGAATTATTAAAAAGTCAACTTTGCTCAAAAAGAAATAGGAAATCTCTATAAAAATACAACCATTAGAACTATTGAATTGTAGGTAAAATACATTTTTACTGCAAAATATTTTAAAAGAATACCAGGCCTAAATGCTTTTATAGATTTCTACCAAAAACCAGTAAATATAATTTCAAACTTAATCAATTAAAAAAAATGGATAAAAGGAACTCTTCCAAATTTTATGTAGTCAATATAACTTTAATATCAAAACTGACAAAGATAATAGAAGGCAGGAATATTACAGACTACTCTCATTGAATACAGATGCAAAAACATTTATAATAATACAAAGTAAAATACAGCATGTATTAAAATAAAACATAGCATGACCAAGTTGGATTTCTCTGCTAGTGCCAGATTGGTTTAAATTTAAGAAAATCGATACTGTAATTAGCCACATTAATACATAAAATGAGCAAAAAGTGATGATAATTTCAATGGTTATACTAAAATCATTAAATAAAATTCAGCATCCATCCTTAATAAGTTCATAGCTTATTCAGAATAGAAGACTTCATTTTTTAATTTTTTAATTTATTTTTTTATACAGCAGGTTCTTATTAGTTATCCATTTTATACATACATGCACTAATATGTCAATCCCAATCTCCCAATTCATCATACCACCACCACCACCCTCAACACTTCCCCTACTTGGTGCCCATAGGTTCTGTACATCTGTGTTTCTATTTCTGCCCTACAAACCAGTTCATCTGTACCACTTTTCTAAGTTCCACATATATGTGTTAATATATGATATTTGTTTTCCTCTTTCTGACTTCACTCTGTATGACAGTCTCTAGGTCCATCCACATCTCTACAAATGACAATTTTGTTTCCTTTTATGGCTGAGTAATATTCCATTGTATATATGTACCACATCTTCTTTACCCATTCACCTCTTGATGGGCATTTAGGTTGCTTCCATGACCTGGCTATTGTAAATAGTGCTGCGATGAACATTGGGGGGTACATGTGTCTTTTTGAATTATGGTTTTCTCTGGGTATATGCCCAGTAGTGGGATTTCTGGGTCATATGGTAATTCTATTTTTAGTTTTTTAAGGAATCTCCATACTGTTCTCCATAGTGGCTGTACCAATTTACATTCCCACCAACAGTGTAAGAGGGTTCCCTTTTCTCCGCACCATCTCCAGCATTTGTTGTTTGTAGATTTTCTGATGATGCCCATTCAAACTGGTATGAGGTGATACCTCATTATAGTTTGGATTTGCATTTCTCTAATAATTAGTGATGTTGACTAGCTTTTTATGTGCTTCTTGACCATCTGTATGTCTTCTTTGGGGAAATGTCTATTTAGGTCTTCTGCCCATTTTTTGATTGGGTTGTTTTTTTTCTATTATTGAACTGCATGAGCTGTTTATATATTTTGGAGATTAATCCTTTGTCCGTTGATTCATTTGTAAATATTTTCTCCCATTCTGAGGGTTGTCTTTTGGTCTGGTTTGTAGTTTCCTTTGCTTTGCAAAAGATTTTTAGTTTCATTAGGTCCCATTTGTTTATTTTTATTTCCATTACTCTAGGAGGTGGATCAAAAAAGATCTTGCTGTGATTTTTGTCACAGTGTTCTTCCTGTGTTTTACTCTAAGTGTTTTATAGTGTCCAGTCTTACATTTAGGTCTCTAACCCATTTTGAGTTTATTTTTGTCTATGTTGTTAGGGGGTGTTCTAATTTCGTTCTTTTACATGTAGCTGTCCAGTTTTCCAGGCACCACTTATTGAAGAGACTGTCTTTTCTCCATTGTATATCCTTTCCTCCTTTGTCATAGAGTAGTTGTTCATAGGTGCATGGGTTGATCACTGGGCTTTCTGTCCTGTTCCATTGATCTATATTTGTGTTGTTGTGCCACTACCATATTGTCTTGATTACTGTAGCTTTGTAGTATAGTCCGAAGTCAGGGAGTCTGATTACTCCAGGTCCGTTTTATTTCCTCAAGACTGCTTTGGCTATTTGGGGTCTTTTGTGTCTCCATACGAATTTTAAGATTTTTTTGTTCTAGTTCCATAAAAAATGCCATGGGTAATTTGATAGGGATTGCACTGAATCTGTAGATTGCTTTGGATAGTATAGTCATTTTCACGGTATTGATTCTTCCAATCCAAGAACATGGTATATCTCTCCATTTTTTTGTATCATCTTTAATTTCTTTCATCAGTGTCTTATTGTTTTCTGCCTACAGGTCTTTTGTCTCCCTAGGTAGGTGTATTCCTAGGTATTTTATTCTTTTTATTGCAGTGGTAAATGGGAATGTTTCCTAAATTTCTCTTTCAGATTTTTCATCATTAGTGTAAAGGAATGCAGGAGATTTCTGTGCATTAATTTTGTGTCCTTCAACTTTACCAAATTCATTGATTAGCTCTAGTAGTTTTCTGGTGGCATTTTTAGGATTCTCTATGTATAGTATCATATCATCTGCAAACAATGACAGTTTTACTTCTTTTCCTATTTGTATTCCTTTTCTTTTTATTCTCTGATTCCTGTGGCTAGGACTTCTAAACTATGTTGAATAATAGTGGCGAGAGTGGACATCCTTGTCTTATTCATGATCTTAGAGGAAATGCTTTCAGTTTTTCACCATTGAGACTGATGTTTGCTGTGGGTTTGTCCTATATGACCTTTAATATGTTGAGGTATGTTCCCTCTATGCCCACTTTCTGGAGAGTTTTTATCATAAATTGGTGGTGAATTTTGTCAAAAGCTTTTTTTGCATCTATTGAGATGATCATATGGTTTTTAATCTTCAAGTTGTTAATATGATATATCACATTGATTGATTTGCGTATATGAAGAATCCTTGCAGCCCTGGGGTAAATTCCACTTGATCTTGGTGTTTGATCCTTTTAATGTGTCGTTGGATTCTGTTTGCTAGTATTTTGTTGATGATTTTTGCATCTATATTCATCAGTGATATTGGTCTGCAATTTTCTTTTTTGTAGCATCTTTTTCTGGTTTTGGTATCAGGGTGATGGTGGCCTCATAGAATGAGTTTGGGAGTGTTCCTTCCTCTGCAATTTTTTGGAAGAGTTTGAGAAGGATGGGTGTTAGCTGTTCTCTACATATTTGATAGAATTCACCTGTGAAGCCATCTGGTCCTGGACTTTTGTTTGTTGGAAGATTTTTATTCAGTTTCAATTTCATTACTTGTGATTGGTTTGTTCATATTTTCTATTTCTTTCTGGTTCAGTCTTGGAAGGTTATACCTTTTTAAGAACTTGTCCATTTCTTCCAGGTTGTCCATTTTATTGGCATAGAGTTGCTTGTAGTAGTCTCTTAGGATGCTTTGCATTTCTATGGTGTTTGATGTAACTTCTCCTTTTTCATAGAAGGAGACTTCTAATTGTTAAATTCCACAATGTAGAACAAGCATCATACTTAAATAATGAAGGTTAAAAGACTTAGCAGGTATTTTTTAGCTAATCTGAAACTATCACTAAATAAGAGAGATAAATTAGAAAGTATGAAATAGAGCTCTCATTAGTTGTTAATTACATGACTAGGTTTATATCAAAAGCGTGAAGTGCAGATTTATTTTCAAAATTAATGAAAAGAGCTTAGAGTTCTGTATAAAAGCTCATTATAGACAAGTCAGTTGTATTCATTTTTATGTATCCTCAGGAAAATGTTAAAAATGTAAATTTTTAAAATGCCATTTAAAATAACTACTCATAAAGTAAGACTAAATCCAACAAAAGCTGTATTAAAATAGAATTATTATTAAGTCTTCACTGAAAGACATAAATCCTGTGGTAACCAGCCTCTGAAAATTACCTCAATGAGCCCCTCCTCTTGATAAACATATGTATTGTAATCCCATCCCTCATTTCCCAGTGAAGGTCTATGTGACCAGTGCATATGGTAGACATGCTAGTATATTTCCTCCAAGTTTAGATTATAAAAGACCTTGGCTTCTGTCTTGGGTGACCTCTTGCTTTCCCTCTTGGATCACTTATTCTGGATGAAGCCAGCTGAGGCATCTGTGAGTAGCCCTATGGATACATAAGGAAATAAAATGTCTAACAGCCAGCTAAGAACTGAGGCCTACCATCAACCACGTAAGTGATCCCGGAAGCAAATTTTCTAGCTACAGTCAAGTTTTGAGATAGCTTCTGTTCTGATAGCTCAACTGCAACCTAGTAAGAGGCTCTGAGTCAGAAACACCAGCTAAGCCACTCTTGATTCCTGATCTTCAGAAACCATATGAGATAATAATTATATTTGTTGCTTTAAGAAGCTAAATTTTGAGATGTGTTAGCTGGGCTTGATCATGGATTTGTGGGCAACTGGTAGTTGAGTTTCTCATTTCCATTTCTTAAAGTAGACTTGCTATTGACATGAATGATGGAATTAACTGTGCCTCTTATCATTTAGCTGCTAGCCTTGGTTTGTTCATATGGTAGTGGTCACAAGTTTCCAAGGAGTAGTACCTGCACGAAGAGAAATCAAGACTTATCATGAAAACATTTTGCAAGCTTCTGTTTGCTTCATGATTTTAAAAGAGCAATGTATTGGGGTTCTCCAAGAAATAGCACCAATGGGGTGTGTGTGTGTATTAATAGATTGATTGATTGAAATTTGTTCATACAGTTATGGAGGCTGGCAAGTGCAAATCTGCAGAGTGGGCCAGCAGGCTGGTGACCCAGGGGAAAACTCATGTAGAAGTTCAGGTTTGATGTCTCCCTGCTGCAGAGTTCTCTCCTGTTCAGGGGAGGTCAATCTTTCATTCTCTTCAGACTTTCAACTGATTGGATGAGGTCCACTTACGTTACGGAGGACAATCTGTTTACTCAAAAACCACGTATTTAAATGTCACTCTCATCCGAAACCACTCTCATAGAAACATCCAGAATAATGTTTGGCCACATATCTGGGCACCATGTCTTAGCCAAGATGACACAGAAAGTTCACTCTCACAGTCAAATTGGCCAGAAAACCTGATATAGTGAAGGGCAGATTCTTCCTTTTCATGAGAAGAATTAAAAGTCACATTGCAAAAGAGTACACCATATAGGAATGGGAAAATGTGTGGCTATTTTGGAGGTAATATACCACAGAATGGTAAATGATTCAGTATTATGGTTATGTCAGTGAGGGAGAACGGGGGTGAGCAGAGAGGATGCCTACGTGTACTGGTAATGTTTTACCATAAATCTGGGTGGTAAATATATGAGTGCTTATTGTATTTTGTACCTTAAATGTTTGTAACTATGAATATTTATGGGTAAATATTCATGTACGTGCATATTTTGATATTATAACTTATAATAAGAAATGTCTATCTGGCACAGAACTCATAAAACCATTGGAATTTCCTAAATGATAAATAAAGGTATCTTTTGTTAATGAGGTGATGTTTGGAAAGTGCCTAGGTAACCTAAGGTTGTGGGTTGGTTGCCAGGGGAACCAACCACATAATTAGAGGGTTAAAACTTACAGTCCCCTCTTCCCCACCTTCAGGGTGGGGAGAGGGCCTGTAGGTTAAATCAGTTGACAGTGGTGAATGATTTAGTCAGTTATGCTTATGTAATGAAGCCTCCATGAAAACATAAAAGAACAGGATTTGGAGAACTTCTAGGTTGGCGATCATGTGGAGATTTGGGGAGAGTGGTTCACTGGGAGAGGGCATGGCAGCTCTGTGCTCTTTCCCCCTACCTTTCTCTATGCACCTCTTCCATCTGGCTGTTCTGAGTTATATCCTTTTATAATAAACTGGTAATCTAATAAGTAAAATGTTTCTCTGAGTTCTAGCAAACTAAACAAACCCAAGAAGGGTGTCTTTGGAACCTCCATTCTCTAGGTGGTTGGTCAAAAGCACAGGTGACAACCTAGACTTGCACTTGGCACCTGAAGTGATGGAGGGGCAGTCTTACAGGTCTGAACCCTTAACTTGTGGGATCTGATGCTATCTCCAGGTGGAGAGTATCAGAATTGAGTTGATTTGCAGGACACCCAGCTAGTATCCAAGAATTTCTTGGTAGTGTGGAGAAAAACCCCCACTCATAAAAATTACTGATCAGAATTGTATATATATACATATGTATACAATTCAAAATCAAAATGTCATGGTCTATATTACCCTTTCATTATACTTTAGGGAAGTTTTGATTTTAGATTAAGCTATTTCAGATATTATAGCTTGTTCAGAATTTGTCACTATGAAGTTAAGTCCTGCATTTGCAGGACACATATTTTTTATATACTATTATAGTAGAGTTTACATCATATGCAGAGATCTTTGTTTTCAAGTCACATAATGCTAACTTCAGTAAAGACAAAACATACACATGTGCACATGGTATTGTGCTAGCCTTTACTGTTTTAAGTTTTGTTTATGAAATATTGAAGATGTCTTCACAAAGGCACCACCTTTCCTAATTAGATGGCTGGTTCAAAACAGGCACATTTTAAAGTAAGAAATAGAGACTTATTACTCAGAAATTCTTGTTTGAACCAGGTGCAAGTATATAAAACCTAAATTAAGCATTGTAGGTAGATTGTGTGACACTGATATGGGATACTTAAGACATAAATCATTGGGTTCTTTATTTTGAGGTAATTAATGTGAACAGAAATGTGATTGAAATACCAGAGACCATGCCTATTTTAGTAACTAGAGACTACATGCCATTATGAATGAGACTAACTGGTAGTGAGATGCTCAGTTTCAACCACTGAGTTACAGAAAGGCTTAAGCAAATCACTCAGCTTTCAGGGCCATGATTCCCCCATTTTGAAAATCAAATTCCTGATCTGATCTTTCTCTCAAAGAGTCTATGGATTATGATTTTTCATTCGTATGAAAAGATTGACTTTCCGACTCTGTGATAGGCTGTCATATCACTCACTTCTAATCAGGAGAAGATTTTCACTGTAAATAGCAAGATATCTTACTTCTAATTTTCTAGCATTTAAAACTCAAATGGTACTTAGGGAAACTTCTGTAGATAAGTTACCACTCCTTAGAATCTGTCATTGATTTATTTTTCACACACACTATCTCTTCTAAAGCAGTGAGAATTTTTCAAATTCTGTGATTCTTTTCAAGTTATTTGAAGGTGGATGTAAATGAAACCAAGGTGTGTATCTATTTGTGTTTTTCATGTAATAGTCATAATTTCATGGTATACATTTTTGTTGGTAGATGAAAATTGCATACTATTCTTCCATCTAGTTTATTTACTGGGCAACCAGTCAAAATTCTATTTTGTACCATAATGTTGTATTTACAATCTATGTATTCTGTCCTAGCTAGAGAAGTTTATTTATTTTTTTCTGGGAAGGAAATGCATCCTTGTAAAAAAAAAAAAAAAAAAAACTTGTAAAAAAGTTTAAAACTTTTTAAAGTATTTTTTTTTTAAAGTGGGAAAGCAAAGTGAATATTGAGCTGCTGTTGCCCAAGGGCAATTGCAACATGTTTTGGGATAAAGAGAAGAATATAAACAATTAAAGATTATGAAACTCAACCAGGGTTCTGAGCTCATAACCTTCCAAAGTGTTTGGAATGAGAGGTAGTAGTATATTGTTGGTAAGAACCTGAACACCATAGCCAGAGTGCCATGGTAGGGCTTAAAATAGTGTCTTACGTTATAACTAACAACCATGCATGATATTGCCAAATTGATGTCCAAATGGACTCAAAAGCAAAAATGTTGAAAGACAGGCAAATACATGTTTATCAGACTATATAAAACATTTATTTTTATATACTTCATTTAGATATATACAGTCAAAATACTCTAAGAAATAGCTGCAGAATAAACAGAAATATACCGTATGGGGGTAATGCAACATAACCACCCTAGTTATGACAGCTGGCACAGTCTGGAACAAGGCTCGCCTTACCCAATAATGACTGACTTGTACTCAAAGGGGAAGTTTTTATGTTGCTTTTTCATTATTTTATACTTGCTAGAAAAATATATAACTTAATAGACTTGTCTGTTTAAATAAAGCATTTTGATCACAGACCTAGTGACAAAGATTAACATCTGCTTGAGACACATTTCCAGAGTAATCTCAGGGATCAGTGATCAAGGCCAAACAGAGAAGACAGTATGTTATCTCTGCACTCTGCCATTTGCATGATTTTGAACAATGGAATCATCCATCGAGGAACTAAGCCTTTTAATATTTATTGAACATGTGTTAAGTGCTGTGTAGCATTCCAGTATTCTTGAGGGGGATGTTGCCTGCCAATGTGTGTTTAAATGAAGGCTGCACAGGGGAGAAAAAGGATAGATCTTTGTGGGGTACAATCTTCAGCCCCACGTACGTTGTTAATTTCAGGTCACATGGTATCTGGATTATATAACCCTAAAATTTTGTGGGGTATAATCATAATGAGTATGATTATAATTATTGATGATTATGTTCTTTCAGTGATATTAATAAAAAGTATAATATAATAATTTAATGATAAATTACCTCAATGAGTAGGATTTAAGGTGAGGGCAGTATCTATGAGCTTGTATCTATGTTGAGCCACAAGTGGAGAATGTCAATATATCTGTGTTCTGAGGAATCCGTCCTAGAAAGTTAATAAAAGTAAAGGATGTATCAATAGTAATTTAACCCACTGCTTATCCAAAGGCACTTCTAATAGAAAGACTAGAACTTTCCTACTGTAGTAATAGTTCCATTGAAAGAGTAAAAAATACATTTATAAGGTGCCTTGTGTACCCAAAGGGTAATGACTGGTAAAAGAACAAGAATTTCCATCAAGAACTAATATTCTGGACTAGTCAAATATCAGTTTGGACTAGGATTTTTTTAAAGTTCCTTTAGAATTAAACTAATTTTTAAAATTAGTTTTGATAGTTGAATTAAGAGTATGCATATATTTTTCTTCAAAAAATTTTCCTGTATTTTCAAATTTTTCTACCACAACTGTATTACTTTACAAATAAAAGGAACACAGTTTATAAATTACGTATAAAGTATCTGTTAATACAACATAGAATTTTTCTTGTGCAATGAACACATATGCAGTATCCCTAGATTTTATATCATAGACCCATGAAAAAAACTTTTTCAGGAGTCTGTCAGCAAAGTATGACACAAGCTTTGGGCTGCTACTCCTTGTACCTCAGCTAGTTCTTCTGTTATCAGCTTAATAACCTGTGTAAGTATAACCTGAAGGTTTGACTAAATATATAGCTGTGTAAGCGTACGTGGGGTTGGGGGATAGAAATGTGTAAAGGATAAAGTAGAAAATAAGGGAGGCAAAGGACTATCTTAGCTTGAGTTCCCTGGAGGCAGAGGCTGAGACAAAGATGTGGGTGAGGGAGGTTTATCCAGGGAGGAAGTACTCTCGGGAGAGATGGAGTGGTGGAAGCAAGAGAGGGCAGAGAAATAATAGCATGGCAAAGATGTGTTCTTACCTGGAGACTAGCTTCTGCTTCATCCTATAGGAGACCTTGAAGAATGAATTACAACAGAGTTCGTCTTAACTTTAAGCATTCATGTGATAGCCTGTGTCAGTCAGTCCTAAGCCTCAGGCTGTCCCATTTCTGCAAGAGATTTCTTCAGATCAGGGGGCAGCTGGACCCTTTGGCAGCCAATACTCAACAGTTGGAGGCTTAGTGTACCTGCTCAATTAAGGAGACATTGGTGGGCCACCAACACTACTCACTATAAGACATATTTAAACAACCTAACCTTTTGTTTTATTAAACAACAGGAAAACAGAATTTCATAGAGGAAAGGACATGGGCTTTTTACCCACACCTGAATGATGAATTCCAAAACCATCACTTTGGAATTCAAACTAAACTTTGCTGAATCTGTTTCCTCAATTATAAGATGTCAATAGCAATTAGATGTATTTCTAAAATATCTTGGAAAGTGCTTGGAACATCCTTAGGCGCTCAGTAAGTGGTAATTACTTGCCCTGTGACACTAATCATTTGTGTTAACCTTGTTTATTCCTTAAAATTATATTTTTAGAGTGCTTGAGAGTTTAAGTTATTCTATACACATTATCGTAATTGAACTTTATAAAGATTGTCTGAGGTCAGTAGGTCATGCATTATTATCTTTTACAGATCAGGAAATGCAGATTCAGAGAAGGAATATGAGACATAAACTGTATTAGTTAGCTACTGCTGGATAAGAAACTACTCCTAAGCATAGCAGCTTAAAACACGTCAGGTTTATTATCTCATAACTTCTTTGAGTCAAGAATCAGAGCCTCGTTTTACGGGTTCTCTGATTCATGGTCTTTCGCAAGACTGAAATCAAGATATTGGCCCAGCTCTCTTATAAGGGTACAGTTACAGTACTTGTAGGGGCCGTAGACATCTCAAGCTCCAAATGGGGCATGGTTCACTTCCAAGTTCACTCACTGGCTGTTGACAGGATTTTGTCCCTCATAGTCTGGTGGACTGAAGGCCTCAGTTCCTTGTTACATGGGTCTCTCCAACGTTACATTTTTTCTCATCAAAGGGAGCAAGTGAGGAGACAAAGTGCCAGAGTGCCAGTAAAAAAGTACTGGCAAGAGAGAAGTCATGGTCTTTTCTAACCTACTCAATGAAATAACATCTGTCATTTTTACTGTATTCTGTTTTTAAAAAGCAAGTCACTGGGTTCAGCCCGCTCTCAATGGGAGGGGTTAATACAAGGGTATAAATACCAGGAGACTGGGATCATCACGAGGCATGTCAGAGCTGCCTAGGACGGAAAATGAAGGTTTTTTTTGTTGTTGTTTTTTTGGTGTCTACTCTGTCAGAAATTGGGCTGATAACATACAATGTAATACACAGAACAACTTTGATAGATATTTTTCTCTTTTTACCTCTGTCAAAAGGACAGTTTTGATTAAACGATTTTACATGGTCACATTGCTACTAAGTAGCAAATCTGTGCCCAGGTTGTAATGATGCAAATAGACTGTGAATGATCTGACTTCTATTAGATGTCAAAAATGGCATCTGGGGCTTCCCTGGTGGCACAGTGGTTGAGAGTCCGCCTGCCGATGCAGGGGACACGGGTTCGTGCCCCGGTCCGGGAAGATCCCACATGCCGCGGAGCGGCTGGGCCCGTGAGCCACGGCCACTGAGCCTGCGCGTCCGGAGCCTGTGCTCCGCAACGGGAGAGGCCACAACAGTGAGAGGCCCGCGTACCGCAAAAAAACAAACAAAAAAAACAAAAAATGGCATCTGATCCTTTCTTGTGCCTTGCAGAGTGGCTTGTTTTACAAAGTTAGCATTCAAAAAATAGTTGTTGAATGAAGAAAGTGAACAAAATGCTAACGAGAGGGATATTATCCTTTATTTTCTTCATTAATCTTGTTGAAATTCCAAAATAAACTTTTCCAGACATGTGCCGAAAATGGATAAAATAAATATAATTCTGTTTGATGAACAGTATTTCCAATGTACCCTCTAACTTCAGCATGTGATGGAGATTTTTTCCCTTGCAAAAGCAAACTGAATTGAATTCTGCCCAGTGTGTCAATGCTTATGATTGCTTTATTATGCAGGCTTATGCCACTCATAGCTTATCAGATTTTAAATTACCATATAAATTTCCGTAGTTAGACAGTATAGGAGACATCAGTTTAAAAATCATCTAATCTTATTTTCAAAGTTAGATAAGAAATAATCAACACTTTGGAATGAAAGCAATACCCCTAAGCTGGAAAGTGAGAGCCTAACAATATTATCTAGACTAATCACCATTAGCTATCACAATCCTAATACTTGCAAAATAGAAAGACTGGTTTAATTAACTGTAACACCTGCAGGGTGAGAAGATCCAGAATCTGCTGCTTTACGGGGAAGTGGGGGCTGGCAGAACACATCCCAGGTTTCATTGAACAAGTCTATAAATTAGCATAAAATACGTGATAAAGGGAATGCAAATTCCATTCCAGTAGTGAATTCCATTCCCACGTCTATTCTCATGGTAACATGTGAATTTTTATTTTCACCTATCCTTCTCAATAAACTTTTCCACAATTTCGAATTCAGCCTTTTTTCATCAACATACTCGTTTCACCACAGGTGGCCAGGTAGGATTATTCATTAACATCTAAGAAAGCAACATGGCAAAATAAATTAAACTACAAAGTAAATTTTATGTTCTACTTGCCATGTTATGGTTGGCTAATTTCAGATTCTGTTCCCAGGCTTGATTATATTTGACTGCACATGTGGCTTTCTACACTCCTAGACGGTCAACTACTTGAAAGTACGGAATGAATCAGTCATTTGTTTTACTCAGAGCATATGAGATAAAATCTTGTAAGTCAGGATTCAATATATTAAAACCTTTTGTCATAAATAAAAAGTTGGCATTGTTAAACTTTCAGCATACCGATAATGGCGTAAGTGAATCCAATTAGTAACAAGGACATAACTAAAGGATTTGAAAATTCAGATATTACTATAAAGCATAGTCATAGTATTATACAGAATAAAACAATGCTTGAAAAGGCTGATGTACAAACATGCTTTTGCATAAAAAGCGTATGATCAGAATTCAGCTAATATTTCTGAATTTCTCTGTAGCTTGCAAAATCATCAATTATTCAGTTACAATGGCTAGTGAACATTTTAAAATATTCACCCTTACTAATAATTAAAGAAATGAGAATTAAGATCATAAAATTTGATTATCACCTATAAAATTAACATTTTTAACTGCTACAATAAAGTGCTAAAGAATGCAGAGAAATCACGCATACATGCATACATGCACACACACACACACTTTCAGCTAAAAATAACTAAAGTGCTCCATAGTACAGGAATGAATAAGAAAATTATTTCAGCAGCACTAAACATAAACTTAAAAAATGCTATATACAGTAACATTAAATCAAATAGAACCAGACTGAATGAAAGATATTCAAGGCAATGAAACAATATTGAGAGAAACTAAAGAGGACCTAAATAAATGGAGGAATGCATAATGATCATGGATTGGAACATACTGAGAGAGACAAAGGGAAGGGAGAAAACTTGGTAAAGATATTATCCTCAAGTTGATTGATAGATTCACTAAAATCCCAATGAATATCCCCACAGATTTGTGTGGGTGTGTGTGTGGAAGTTGACAGCTGATTCTAAAATTCATAGGGAAATGTAATTGCCAAGGGATTCTAAAACACAATGAGCAGGACTTACTTTATAATGGATCAAGACTTATTGTAAAGCTAGAATGGGTGGTATTACTGCACGAATTGACTAACAAATCAATGGAAAAGAATAGAGTCTACAAATTGACCCATGAATATATGTATTTAAGCTAAGGGAAAAATACTGTATACTCTTATGTTGAATTGAAATCGTTGAAACAAAGATTATTATTTACATGAGGGAGTGCTTATCACGTTTGTCAAAAAAGCAAAATTAAAAAGTTTATCAATATGGTTTTAGCTATTTAAATTGCATAGTTATTGGGAGAAAAATATCAAAATATCAGATATCATTTCTAGATGATATGGGAATTTTTTGTCTTCCTATACCTTTATAACTATCAAATGACATGTATAACTTTTTATAATTAGAAATAACTTTAATATTAGAAAATGGAAGTACAAGCTGAGAAACTCTTTAGACAGTAAACTACATTAAACAAATTATTCATCTCAAGTTATTAAATTTAGATGTAATCTCATTTTTTCCTCTAAAATTTTAGAGAGTATGAGAAATTGGAAGTATTCAGATATTTTAGGGGTGAATTTTGAATCAATATGTCAATAATTATGACTTTAATGAAGGGTGCTTGGCAAGTACAATAGAAAGCAAATACTGAAATGCAGGTGACAGGGACCCGATGACTATGTTTCCAGTTTGAATATCATTCTCTTCAAAGGAAAAAATGTACAGAGGTAACAGTGGCAAAATTCAGCTTCTACACTACCCTTCAAGTCTTGCAAGAGTCTTTGTTAGGAGAGCATAGCTATTGCAGTTTTACAGAAGTTCCCTTAGAAAACATCTTTTAAGCTAACTTAATGATGTTAATTTTTTTTTTTTTGCGGTACGCAGGCCTCTCACCGTTGTGGCCTCTCCCGCAGCGGAGCACAGGCTCCGGACGCGCAGGCTCAGCGGCCATGGCTCACGGGCCCAGCCGCTCCGCGGCACGTGGGATCTTCCCAGACTGGGGCACGAACCCGTGTACCCTGCATCGGCAGGCGGACTCTCAACCGCTGCACCACCAGGGAAGCCCCTCATGCTTATTTTTTAAAAATTTTTGTACAACCTCCTTTAAAGCATTTATAAGAATACAGATCATCTCTATTTCTGTTTTTTGTGTGTTTTTTAAGAAGTCAACGTTTTGAAGCTGTAAGATCTATTATTTTTAAATATTTTCCAAGTTTTACAAATATTTATTTTCCTGCTCCAATGGACAACAAATGCAATATTAAAAATAATCCAATAATGAGACAATATAATGAGGACACATTTGAATATCTTTATATGTCTCAATAATTGTTTTCTCCAGATTAAAAGTCTTATTTTCATCAGAAATTATATTCTTCACATAGGAGCCAAGCCAACTGTGCCAGCATCTTTATAAAAATACTCAACAGTCCCAATATTTTATTTCTAAGGCATTTGATTCCCCCTCTTAGGACAGTTCTTAGATCTTAAATGGAAAAGGAATGGAAAGAAATGTATTCCTTCTTCTTTGAAAACATCATCCTCTCTGATTCTTGTATCTTCCTCAAAAACTTTGTATTTCCCCTGGAACAACTGCAGGCAGCAGGGTCCCTGCTGTGGTCACTTCCAAGCTCTGGGATTGTCAGTTCCTCCTGTGGACAGTACTAGTAATAACTATGAACGTCACCTGGTGCTCTCTGCGTCACCTCCAGCCATGCTCTCTGAGACACTGAAATACACTCCATCCTTTGCTCTGTCCCCTCACTCTCCTTCTTGCCCTGCTGGCCCTGACGATATGAAGCCCCTCCTCCTTCGGGTTACCCTCCTCACTTACCTGCGAAATTCTCCCTACAATTTATGAAAGCTCGTATAGGCTGCTTGATGTTTTCTCTTGCATCTCACAGACAAGAAAATTGCAGAATTGATCCCATAGTGTGACACCTTGAAGTGAAACCTGACGGAGGTCAATAGTTACTCCTCTCTGTGCCAAGACTTCCCTTCACATGAGGAGTGTGGACCTTGAGTCTCGGATCATCATGCTTCCTTCTCTCTTGAGGGAGCTGGGAGTGACCTAGAGAAAGTAGCTCAATCTTCTGTGTATGCTTGTATTTTGGCAACCCCTGCTGTTGCACCCTGTCCCCCACCCCATCCAATGTGCAGTGGATGATGTGGTGATGGACTTCCAGCCCATTCTCATGCTATCTTTTCCCCCAAACTTTTCGAATTAATTAATATATCTCTCCAAACCCTGCAAATCGCTCATTTTTTCCAGGGAGGGAGAATTCCATCTAGTTCAGGGGCTTGAAGTGGGAACGAATTAAAGAGACTCATTTGCCATGCCCTCTTATAACCCCATCACCCTGTGGTTTGTTGTAAAACAGCCGTTATATATAAACTTTAAGGTTTCACAAGATCTGAGTTTTGTTTGCTTTCAATCTCTGATTTATAATTAGTCTATATTTATGTGAGTGAGTGTGTGTGTTCTATTAAAAACCTGCATCAAATAATTTTTGTGTTTCAAAAGCTTTACTCAAAGAAACCTACCTCCTGACTACTATTGTTCTTCACCTTAAAGCATCTGTTCTCAAGCAAGTAAAGCATGCAGAGAGGCACTGAACACACAGCATGTTAAGCTTTCATTTGGGTACTCAGGTGAAAGCTGGACTGCATGGGGTCAAGCGTAGAGTGGCCACAGCTCTTGCCGTCCAACATTCAGGAAGTGTGAGCTGATGTGCCCCCATTGGACTCGATTATATAAGTCTGCAACATTTCACAGGATTAGAGAGGTGCTAAATATCTTTCATTCCAAGTGGAGTGAAGCTATCCCTATAAACAAAGTGGATGCTGAGCAAGGAGCAATCAGTTTGTGACCTAGATTTCAGAGTTGGGGGCCTCCTTCCTAAATACAATCTAGTAACAATGCCTACGGGGGGAATACAACCGAGAAACACCTGAGGTTCAAACACAGGGGATACGTTGAGACATTTACATCCCAGATTTCTTCATTTTAGAAGACCTGTTATAGAAAAGAGTTAGAGGTAAATGTACTAGACTCTGAACAGGAGAGGATCCATTAGCACCTTCAAAGGGACATCAGTCCTGATGGAAAGAAGAAAACACGGAATTAAATTTTCTCACCAGGATTTTCTAAAGTGTCACCACTCAGAATACAGCCACAGAGAGGAAATTTACATTTATGTTTTCTCACTAATTTGAGAAGAAAAGAAGAGGCAAAAAAGAAAAGAGCTGGTTCATTTTCCAGTCACAATTGACTTTGCTGCTTCTCTGAGAACAGAATGGGAAAGGCAGGAGGTTGTGTAGTAAACCTAGGCCTGCTCTGTGGGCTAGGAGACAATATTGCTATGCTAAGAGTTCTGGGGTAATAATCCCATAATTCAGTGGTTTCACTCCAATGCATGTTCCACTTCTTTTCCCACTGAGCTCGTTTATAGTCCCAGACAGTTTCTTCCTGTCACTTCCCATTTGTGTTGCCGATGTCCATGTGTTTTCCTTCCTTTAGAGATCATCCCTGTCACAACCCATCTTACTTCTGACTCGTTGTCATCTTTCCTTGAGCTGTTCCTTCCCCTTTTTTCTGCTGTCTCCCTGAGTTGCCATCACCTAAAGGTTAATGAGGCAGACCTTCTCCTGGGTGAAAATGCTCTGTGTGGACTTTCTATCTCTTGGGAATCATGACCGATCTTTTCCTGTGTTTATGGCATACTTCAATTTCAGGAGTTGTGAGCTGTTTAGGTTTTTCTTTACTGATACTGATCAAAATGATAAAGATAGACTTGGGAAATTCTAATATATTCGGAGATCTTTTGTGACTCCCTCCTCTTATTTCTTTTTGCCGCTTTACTGTAGTGGAATTGGTGGAGGGCCGTGTGTGTTGGGTAGGCAGGAGAGCTAAGAGGTTGGAAGGATGACCAGAGGCTATAGTTGCTCCATATCATAGTCATTTAACGTGTGTTAAGACATATTTTAAGAAATAGCCAGTATCATAGATTTTAGCCAACTGTTTACTTGAGTTTGAAATCCAAATGTTCCAAATTCTGACTTCTCCTCTATCTGCCATGCTTTTAATGAAACCATTAAACCTGTCCTCTCATGTCTGTGGACGTAGGATAATAGTTGTTATATACAGTCTCTAGAAGCTTGTTAAGACTTATAAAGTAATTTTATTCAAGATAATTTGCCCCAAATCCAAACTGATCAGTTATATTAATGATCAAAAATTAATGCATGAATACTCATTCAAACAACAAACACTATAGGTAAATAGAAGAAATTAAAACTCTTTTAAAAACTTTCTGTAATGGGTGTTGTTTCTGGACATAGATTTCACCACTAAGGAAGTGTGTGAGTGTGATATATACATATACATAAGTAAATAGTGTCAAAAATATAATGTGTCCTAATATTTTTTAGGATGCAGTATAGAAGTTATATGCTATTTACCATAATTATTTTCTTCTAGCATTAACATTAGCATTCCTAGAGAGGTTGTCCTGCATATCGAACATTATACTCACAACTAAATTATAAATATTTCACTTACACAGATATCCAGATGTTTTATTTTAAGGGCTTCTGTATGTACAGATTAAGGGTATGAATTTCAGAGCTCTATTTTCAGGGTTCAAATCCTCACTCATCCACTTATTAGCTGTGCTACCTTTGTCAAGTTGCCCAACTATGTGCCTCAGTTTCCTTACCACTTTAAAACAATGAGGATAAAAGTCATAACTACCCCTTAGGGTTGTTATGCAATTTAAATGTGTTAAATATTTTAACATGTTAGAACACCAAGTCTAGTATTTAGCAGAGAGTAAGTGTTTAGTACATGTTAACTATTATCATGTTTACGATTACAGCTTCTCTAAGTAAGCCTAATACTATTTCTCAAAGTCTCATTTATTTCTTTTAGCTGCTGCATAAGGCTGAATATTTTCTTCTGCTTGATATTTAAAGACAAACTTGTTATTTATTATGAAATCAATGTCATGGATTTGAAAGTAATATTCAATTTCTCTCTTAGTCTTTTAAAGTAGGACATTTAAATCTTATGTAATCCTCCATATAGGTTTCTGTAAGCCCATCACAATCTTCTGATGGTAAAATTTCTCCAGATGTTATGTGACAATAATTGTAGTTTAAGTAATTAACAGTGATCATGTATTTACAGAGAATCAGGGCAGAAAGTTGGGGCACATTGAAAGGATGGCATACCCCTAAAGGTGTTTATGAGCAAATTCTGTGATATGACTTTTTTAAGTAGATGAATAATTTTGGAAGGTTGGGTTATGAAATGCCATTGGGGCTTCAGAAAAGTTCTGTAATAGAGGCCAAGAGGAAGGGAATTTCATCTTCCTATAATAGCTTTTGTTTATTCACGTCTCTACCCCTGCCTTTTCAAGTCTTTTTAAAATAAGCCTTATATAAAAAAAGGCCAAATGGAAATAAGCGCTTTAATTCTACCTTTTTATAATCCTGAAGCTACAGCTGACCCTCCTCAATATGGCCTTCCTTTTTAACATTAATTACCTTGTTATCTGAGAGATGCAGCAGTTCTCCGCTGTCTGCTTAGGAAAAGTGCCAGCAGGGCAACAGTTGGAAGTGAATTACCATGATTGTTTGGGGCTTTAGAAAGCCCTCTCTGCTGTCTATTCTTCTTAGATTCCTGGTAGAGTCACTTGGGTATGTTTTCTAATTCAGTATTCCTGTGTCCACTGTCCAGTAAATGTATGTTTATACTGTTATGTATGTAGCCAATTATACTGTGGCTAGGGGCAATGTCTCTTCTGGATTCTTCACATACCAATGATTAGAAAACCTGGTGTAGGACTCCTGGGCATGCCCTCAGTCAAGAGGTTGGGGGAAGGTTTATTCCATTTGCCTACAGGTTTTGCTCATTCAGATGATCGGTTATGACCACTGGGGTAAGCAGGCATCTCGCTTTGTGATTCCCCAGTATTAACATTTTCCCACTCAGCAGAGACGAGTGCTTATTAGCAAAAATATTAAGATTCAGAACCATAATAAGGATATTGAAGTGAACATACCCAGTCTATTTACATAGTTTGATTATTTTGACTGCATCCATTTGTCACTTCAGCTTAAGGCCAGTTTGGCCAATTTGATTAAATTGACTGGTTCTTTCACCGAAGTGACCAGTCAATGCTAACAAATTGGTTGTGTTGGTAGAAACTCATTAGGTTTTATTTCTTGCATTGTGCTGCAATAGGTATGGAATCAAGAATTTGACACAGGCTTTGCTTTTAGCTCTTATGGCAAGGGGTGTGGAGAAAGGATCACGTCTGGAATCTTATAGATGGGCAAAATAACCATTATTGATTTAGGCTAGAAGCTAACCCAAGGTATTAATTATTATTAAGGCAACCATGTTTGTGATTACATTGTGCTTTCTTGAAAGGTTTTTTTTTTTCTAAATAAGCACTTGGTGTTATTCTCCTTACTCTGAGCACCTGGGTAGTCAATTAATGTGTGACGGGGAGGAAAAGTAGTGTCTATGGCAAGTGTCATGCCAATTCTTTCTTGGAAGAGAAGAAACTGCTTTCTTGCCAAGAGGAGCAGTGCTGACCATCCACACGACTCCAGTATTTGAGTTTCATTTATTTCTAACTTCTTATTTGCTATCCCAAGGGCCACATATCTTTGAGGCTTCTGCATGTCAGCTGCGTAATTGCTGTAATAATAATCTGGTATAAAAGTCAGTAGCTTTTTACTATCCAGGAAAATAACTTTCTGGCATTTTTGTGTTGTGTCCAAGCAACAATTTTAGCTACTAGCTACATTAATCACAAGGAATAATTTATAAGAATAAATTAGACGATGAGTCAACACCATCGTTTTATGCTATTTTCATTTTCATTTTAAGTAAAATATACTTGTCTCAGTGCTTGTTGCCAGGCACTATAAGGCATGCTCTGATCCCAGGGAATGTAGTCAATGCCTCTGGAATAATCCATGGTGTATCTGTTAGGAATCTTGGACTACCAACAAGCGAAACTGAAGCTAACTAAGCAAAGGAAAGTTTCATGTGGTGATTTATGGAGCTCACAGGGATAACTGGATGCTGAGAAAGCAGGGCAGGAACTAGGGCAGAGCCTGGATTCCAGGTCGCAAAACGTAATGGGTAGTTTCTTTAGGTCGCCATTGTGGGAATGAATCTGTGAGCAGCTTTTCCAGTCTTTTTCCAATCTTGATTGGCCATATCATCAGACTGTATCCAGTAGGGAAAACGTCGTTCCCAGTACAATATTGGAATGGTTACAGAGAGAACAGGAAGTGGGTGTTGGAAAATAAACATAATACATGTCCTCTCTGTAGGGACATAGGGTAGTCGTTTGAAGTAAGAGTGGTAAGTTTCAGCGTCATCAGTCTGCAAATGGAGATTGAGGTCTCTGGCATTCTGTCACATAAAAACTTTTATTTTTCACAGAAACAAAACAAGATGAATTTGTTCTTAGGTGGGCCATGGTAACTTTGCTCTTTTCTGTAACAATGAGTTAAGTGTTTAAAGAATAAAAGCATGTAGTTTTTCTTGAGGAGAGGGACTTTTGTTTGTTTTGCTTGTTGTCATATTCACTAAATTTAGTTCAGTGCCTGGAAAATGTAAATGATTTTTCAGTATCACCTCCAATAAACAACCCTTTTAGGAATCTTTCTTACTTATTTTTTGATAAGCCTGGCTTCTTAAAAATTTAAGAAGAAACTACCTTTGTATATTAAATAAAAAAAAAAAAGGAAGTTTTACTTGGATTTTACCATGGCCAACCATCTATCTTGAGAGAAATCTCAATTCTCAGGACATACTTTCCTAGAAGTTCAACCTCTACTGAGTTTGGGTGATAAGGTGAGAGCAAGACCATTCTGCCATCCATCTTCAGGAGACTAGTACTGTTTGTATGATTGAATATGTTCACGTTTAGAGAAGCATGCAGTAATATGTGATATTGTCTATGCATTGCATTTGATAGCTTCTATCTCTTAGCATCTGGGACTCATTGAGGAAAAAAAAGTAGATTCTAGCCCAAAGAAGGGACATATTATTAACTGGTAACTCTCAAACATCCTGAATAGGTTGTCCAAAAAAATGACCAACCCCATTCTAGTATTAACATATATTAACAGGAAGGTGGCATGAGTGTTACACTTTCATTGATCTTGGGTAAGGCTGTGGGGATATGAGTAGGAGGCTAGTGAAAGAGATAAAATTGAATCCAGGGATTGGTTTAGGCTGTCAGATTGATGATGGAGTTATTTAATGTGATAGGGACTAGATAAAGAAGGGCAGGATTAAGGAAGGAGCTGACTACCAAGCAAGATGACTGACCATTTCTTACCTTTTAATAACTAATCATTGTCAAGTGTTCTGATTTCTATGACAATTCAGATTTTATTTTAAATGTCCTTTTAAAATATCTCGTGTTTGTTTATTGCTGCTCTGTCTTAAACACCCTGTTTCTGCTGGGATTTGTCCTACTTCCTTTTCAGGGTGAGGTATTGATAGTGAAGCAGATCTTGCCAAAGCCCCTGTGCTTCCACAGCACTGTGGTTGCTTGTTCCATCACACCAGGATATCACAGTCTCCTAGTTTAGAATTCACTGATTTAATAATACTTTTTGTCAGTTCTACATCATAATTTTTTAATTCAGGTATGGAAATTACAAATAAATGCTTGGCATGCCATGGGCTGGAAAAGTCTGTTCAATATTAAAGTCATTGTAATTAGAGAAATACAAAATTTACTGATGAAAAATAGTGTTAACTAGAATCTGAAGCTTCATTTTCAGGACATGTTCTACAGTCAATCTGGTTGTAAGAACAAGAAATTTTTTTTCAGTATAAATACATTTTTACACTTTTTTTTTTTTTTTCCAAATCAGTCGTTGATGACTATAGGGCATACCTGGCTTCAAAGAACATCAGAGACAAGTTTATTCATTCCTTGCTGCATTCACTAAAAAGAAAAGTTTATTCAAAATGAAGTTTCCGTGGGCTTCCCTGGCGGCGCAGTGGTTGAGAGTCCGCCTGCCGATGCAGGAGACACGGGTTCGTGTCCCGGTCTGGGAAGATCCCACATGCCGCGGAGCGGCTGGGCCCGTGAGCCATGGCCGCTGAGCCTGCGCGGCCGGAGCCTGTGCTCCGCAACAGGAGAGGCCGCAACAGTGAGAGGCCTGCGTACCGCTAAAAAAAAAAAAAAAAAAGTTCCAGTGACCTATTTGTGTGTGGGTGTTTGTTTCAGAGAGGTCTTCTCTAAAATCGCCACAAATATATATTCTAATATTGAATGGTCGTTCTCCTGTCTATTTGTTGAATGAAGAATTTATCTAATCTATCTGCTAGTGCTTATTGTTTCTACCTACCCAACACTGAACTAGATACAGTAGAAGAATCAACAAAGAAATCAGACTTAACTCTGGCCTTTGAATGAATCACAAGTCTCTATTTGCTGGATCCTTCAACTCAGTACCCTCCACTAATAGAAAGTTTTCCCGGTGGTAGCATGGTGGCAAGGTCTGGGTTTTCCTCACCTCTATCGTGAGTCATTTTTATTACAATCAAAATTAACTATTGAAAACTAAGGGATGAGGGATGAGTCCTTTTCGATTCTTATAGGTAGAGTGACGACATAATTTCTCTCAGAAACCAGAACTCCTTGAGAGTGAAGGCAGACAATATTAAAAACTTTTAAAAACTAGTCATAAGCCAGGATTGCCCTAGGTAAACTAGGATATATGTGGACCTGACTTGTAGGCATTATGTTTTTGAGCTACCTGGCTAAGTATTTTTGACAACCTCATACAGATCACTGTGCTTAACCATCATGCTGATATTGTTCAATCTAAAATCAGTGGGTAATGGAGTAAGTGAAATGATAAATATCCAGAACTTATAAAAGCAAAGGCTTACCAAGTGGTCAGTGTAAGTCAAAAATCCTTCACGTATGCAATGTATTGTTAATCTGTTGTTAATTCACCTACTCAAACGTCCCCATCTGTTAGGATGTTATTAGGTCACGCGTATGTAAAAATACACATAGCAGGAAGGACTCTTTATTTTGCAATTTTAATAACTGTATTCTTTTTTTTTTTTTTAAGAAGATGTTGGGGGTAGGAGTTTTTATTAATTTATTTTTGCTGTGTTGGGTCTTCGTTTCTGTGCGAGGGCTTTCTCTAGTTGTGGCAAGTGGGGGCCACTCTTCATCGCGGTGCGTGGGCCTCTCACTGTCACGGCCTCTCGTTGCGGAGCACAGGCTCCAGACGCGCAGGCTCAGTAGTTGTGGCTCACGGGCCTAGTTGCTCCGCAGCATGTAGGATCTTCCCAGACCAGGGCTCAAACTTGTGTCCCCTGCATTTAGCAGGCAGATTCTCAACCACTGCACCACCAGGGAAGCCCGTAACTGTATTCTTTATCCAAATACCTGAGAAATCTTTGCTGTAGAGAGGAATACCCTGAAGCAAACATGACTTTCTCACTTGTGATTATATTAATCATGGCATATCAAAAGCAAGAACAGTGACCACTATTAGATATTTTTGGTAAACTATGGCTTATGCTCTGGAGATTATTCACATAATACCTGTCTTCTGCTGCCTGAATGGTCTCTGCCTCTGACATAACCACTTCAGTGCAGGCTTCCTAGCCTCTACCAATAAATTTAGTTATCTTCAGCCACAGTGATGTCACGGCCTTGCTTTCTCATGCAGAGCTGATGTTTATTTTCCAAGGTTTGATTTCCTTGGATGAGCAGAACTTTCTCCCTGAATAGTGTGAAGCCCAGCAGAATTCTAGGGCCAAATGCTGGATCTTTGGTCAGGCACTCAAAACTTTACCTTTGCAGGTTATATAATACCAACAAAAATTTAATTAAAATCAAGGTTTTTCCTATGATCTCAATCTGAAATCATAGAAGAAAATTAGGAAACTGAATTATATTAATCTCTAATATTTGAAAATTTATTCTAAATATATTTTTAAAACCATGAGTTTTTAGGAAAATATATTAACACAAATGTTTCAGTAAACCTTTTTAATCTGAAAAGCCTATGGAAGTAAATTTTACTAACTAGGAATCCAGTAATTAAAAATCTGGGCATTAGGTTCACATCTCAGATATCTTTCATGAGTTTAAAGATGCAGATTTGGATGAGACAATTTTTGATAAGTGTGCCTATTACCACCCTTAAGAGTACCTGTAAGGAAGGTATTCAACTTTTATCAATATAAGGTATTTAAATTTAACCCTGGGAATACTATCAGGGTCCTTTGAACTCAAACTTTTGAGGTTTCTTTTCAAGAAGTTCTATCTACTGTGAGAATTGATGTTACATAACTTTTATTTTAAAAAATTCTTCTATAAACAGAAAATTTACTTTTTTAATAGAATAAAACTCATTTTATCTTGCTCTTAAGGGTTCATTGGGGTCTTTTATAAATATAAGATTTATTATGGAAACTCGATGATTTACTTTCCCCATATATTCTATGCACAAGTTCCTTTCAGGGAGATATGGGTGACCTGGAAAGGGACAGAGGGAGAGCACAAAGATGGTGCCCACTAGTCACCCTGGTCTCTGGAGAGGGTTGAAGTTGGCCCCTAGATTTGTGTTAAATTAGGAGCCTGAACCTCAGGCTGCAGCTTTTAAGATAGGCAAACAAGCCTCCTTTCTGGGAAGGACTTTTGGATGGGAATTTCAGTCTGCTGCCTCTGCTCTAACCCCTGAGAGGATAGCCAGGTGAGCCCTCTAGAGCAGGGGTCCCCAACTTCTGGGCCACGGACCCGGCTGCACTGCAGGAGGTGAGCAGCTGGCAAGCTAGCAAAGCTTCATCTGTATTTACAGCTGCTGCCCATAGCTCGCATTACATCCTGAGCTCCGCCCCCTGTCAGATCAGTGATGGCATTAGATTCTCATAGGAGCTCGAATCCTACTGTGAACTGCGCATGTGAGCGATCTAGGTTGCACGCTCCTTATAAGAATCTAATGCCTGATGATCTGAGGTAGGGCTGAGGCGGTGATGCTAGCGCTGGGGAGCGCGTGCAAATACAGGTTATCATTAGCAGAGTCTCTGACTGCACAGAGACCATAATAAATCAATTGCTTGTGGACTCAACAAAACCCTACCAGTGAGTGGCAAGTGAAAACAAGCTCAGGGCTCCCACTGATTCTACATTATGGTGAGTTGTATAATTATTTCACTATATATTACAATGTAATAATAATAGAAATAAAGTGCACAATACATGTAATGTGTTTGAATCATCCCAAAACCATCCCCCCACTCCCCATCCGTGGAAAAATTGTCTTACACGAAACCGGTCCCTGGTGCCAAAAAGGTTGGGGACCGCTGCTCTAGAGCCCCTTAAAAACTATTTCTTTGTTCCTTATAGTCCTGTGGTCACACACTCTTCGGCATTTAGGGCTAGTAGAGCTAGGTGTTTTGGGGGCCTATCTCTTAGGTGGAAATCTTACAAGTTGTTAAGTCTAAACCCTTCACTCCTCAAGGAGAAGTTGGGAGTTGAGTTCCTTGCAGTTGAGTGTTGCCACAATGAAGGTGGGGTTTATGGTGACATTGTGTCTCCGTCTCTCCTACCAATTTTGATATGACTTTTCTCCTTCACCAGACATGTAGGTGTCACTCAGCTAGTTTCTGGATTTGTTTCAGAGGGCGTTGTTCCATATGTAGCTTAGAATTAGTATGTCCATGGGAGAGGGTGAGTTCAGGAGCCTCCTATGTTGCCATCTTGGACGGGACATTGCCAAGTTATTCTAATAAAGATTATAATAAGGAAATGGAAGAATGGTGGAATCACCTGGTAGGGTGATACAATAGTGAAACAAATAATCAACTTTTAATCATTTGTCAATTTTTCTTATTACATCACTTAAAATACTGTATCATTCTTCAAAAAGGTTTAAGTGTGGTGCCACCTTCTTTATAGCCTTTTTGTTTGCTTGTTTAAGTTTTCATTAAACAATTAAGAACTAAATTAAAAAAATTTTCTTCTATAATGGCAATTAGTAAAACATTGGGAAAAAAGACTTTTCAAAATTATTAGGCAAATGAGGAAATAATGCAGAGTCAGATGGCACTGCTCAAGATTCTAATGATGATGATGAAGTTGAATAGAAATCTCAGAAATGTCTTCAGATGACCATAAATTACATGATTTTTCTCAAGGATTAGCAATATTGAACAAGTGAACCATCATTTCTAAAGACAAAAAAGGAGCTATGAGTTTCTTGTGCAGTACTTCATACAATAGAAGGCATTTCATCATGCATGTTTTATGATAAGGGCATGAGGCATGCTTTTTTCTTTAAAAAACGTGAAAGTATTTTGTATTTTTTTTATTATGTTTGTTTACCAAAATGTACTTGATATATTTCACAAGTGGACAAAAGCTGAAGGCTAGTATGCATGCAAAGATTATCGAAAGGATATTGATGAAATTGAAATGAAAAATAATTCATTGGCTTCTTTACTCTAATTGGTGTTCATAAATCTAAAAGTAAAATGCTTTACAGTTATGGAGCGTAGATGATGGACATCCTCTTTTTTAAAAAATGAGGACAGTCAAAATATTCAAAGGTATTATGTTTTGGTGATATAAATGCAAGAAGGAAAACAAGGACAATGATAAACTGGAACCCATAAGAAATGCATTTGAAATTTGGAATCAGTATTTAGAAGATGGGTATGTTTCAGGTCCATGCATAATAGTTACTGAGCAGTTAGATGCATTCAAAGAATGTTGTCCATTTTGGCTACGTGTTTTCAGAAAAAAACGATGAAAATTATGGTGTGTTATGTTTAAAATCTTATTAAAATTTCTAACAAAGCTGTTTTTTTCACTATATCTTCTTACATCTATAAAGAATTTACAAAATGACTTAAGGGTATCTATTTTTTTAAAAAAACAGCTAATTGGACTCAGTAAGCGATGAGGACAAATTTTGGGGGCATACTGGAGTTAATGTGTTTTAACCAGGTCCATAATGCTTGAGCATGTATGTTTTTGACAAAAATAAATCTCTGTAATTTTTAAACTCCTTCCTTTTTATCTCCTCTCCCAGATGATATTAAATGGAGGGACATGATTATAATGTTAAGAGACTGTGGATTGTGTTGACCTAGTACATTTTGAGAGCTTAGATGATATAACAGGGTGTTCACGTTACAGAATTCCTAGCTTGAAGTGCATGAGTACTTCCTCCTTGTTGAATTAATCAACTAATTATTGGAATATTTAAATTATTGACTGTGATTGTGGGTATGGCAGTAAATAGGCCTAAAATGTTTGGTATTATATGTTTCACATGTGTCTCATATATGAACTAAAGTATAACTTACATTATACAGTCTATAGCACCTACTCCTATTACCCTTACAACAAGAAGGGCTTTTGAAAGAAGCTGTTTAGATAAGGGGCCATTAAAACATTCTGGCAGAATTTGCCATGAAATAGAGCACAAGAAACTGCATTTTTAGTTTTCACACTATCATAATGAGCCATGAGAACAAATCAACCCCTCTGAGCTGCATATTTTTTGTCATCTGTAAAAGGAAGGATGCTAAAATTATCTCTAAATACTTTCTGTCCCAGAAAGTCTAGATATCAATGTCTTAGATGCCCTCCGACCATGCAGGGGTTCAGTTTGGACCCACAGTCTCTTCTAGCTTAGCTCTGACCTGAAAGGTACTTTATAATTACAGAAATTGCTGGAGTTGATTGGTCTACATCTTGAGTAGTTTCTTCTCTCATTCTTGCTCTATTCCAATCCCTTTCATCTTTCTTTATGTGAAATGACAGATTAATGTATTTTCCCTTAGGCCATGTTAATATAAAATTAGAGACAAATTAGGGTGGTTCACTCATAACTCTGGTGAGTTATATGAGATAACAATTTTCAGCATACAATAGGAGCATAATAAATATTGATCAAACGAGTACATGAATTAACAAATAAGCCTAGTGAGAGAATATTACACCTTAATTTATTTTGTTTTCTTCTCTTCTACCAACAGAAGAACAAAAAAATTCCAGAAATTGAGGTAGCACAGTAAAATATCAACTTCTGGGGACTTCTGCAACTTATAAATATTATCCCTTTCCCCCTGCAAACTCAATCTATTTCTCATGCTTGCTTGCTTGCTTTCATACCCACACACAAACAATCCGATCTTCTTGATTTCCGACTCCAACAGAATCAGGTCAGCAATGAGGATAGAAGCAATAAATCTCTTTATCTCTGTTGACTTTTATGGGACTGACATCTCTTAAAATATTTTTCTTGACTTTGGTGCTTTTTTACTGACTGATTAGGCAGTAGGGCATGGCAGTCAATTGAATCTCCCGAAATCCAATATTAAAAGCGGAAGAGGAAAGACCTGTGGGGCAGCAGAATAAGTGAAGAGGACTAAAGAAGGTCCAATAATTCCTTTCCAAAAAATCAGAAATTGCATTTAAGTGTTAGCCTTTCTGTCTACCCAAGTTACTGTCTTCGTGGCTCTGACATTCTCTGTTTTCTATCATTGAGATAACATTCCACTGTTTTATGTTAGTAATAGACTCAGCTCCTAAAAATGGATTGATGATAAATATATTACAAAGTAAAATGTACATATCTAATGCCAAGTAGGAAGGAAAACATTTCTCCATTGTGATGGAATAGACAAGTTATCTAAGATAGTGGAATGTGCAAAACAAAAACACAAGCTCTGGGAAATTTTATTTGTGTTTTGGGGTAAAGTTTTTGATTTGGGCATATTGGCATTTGCAAGAATCAATAATGAGTAAAATCTAGAACACTAAACTGCAGAAGAGCATCACAGGTACTGTCTCTTTCAACTTCTAGCAAGTATGGATATGGATGATACCCAGGGAAGCAACTGAATAGTATCCAGATGCTTGAAGACATAATTAAAATTTAAAAAGCCACAGAGAGATTTTTGCTAAAGCATCATGTCACTTAGCCAACTCTTTATAATTTCCAAAGTAGCTTTATTTAAATCCCCTGGACAATATGAGAAGCAAAACCAAAAATAAACAACAATGAAAACTCCTATGTTCCTCCTATAAGGAAATAAACATCTCTCCTATCTTAGGAGATAGTCAATATCAATATCCAATGATATAAATACTGCATGGTTTAAGGAAGTATGATAACTTCATCTTGGAGGCTGATAATCTAAGGGCTTCTAATTTCTTACCCTTTTCATGTAGTTCTTAACTCTGCAGCTCATAGAGAGGGCTTAAGTTGGAGGCTGTCATGGCACTTAATAGCTTGTTTATTTGCCCTACAAGGCCAAAGAAGGCTTGGAAAAGAGCCATTTAATTTCACTCTGTATTTTTTTTTTTTTTTTTTTTTTTTACCATAACAGCTTTCCAAAGTCATCCAATAGGTAATATGAAGAGACGTGATCAAGAAACATGGTTGCAGGATGAAAAAAAATCAGTCTTTTACATTTTTGATTTTCATTGTATAAAGGTTTTCAATATTGCAAAATTCACCTAGCTTCAAATTCAACCTGAAGAACTAGAAAAGTTAGTCTTTCAAAAGATAAACACAGTAAAAAAACAAAAACAAAATATAATCACAAGTCCCTAATTTATCAGTCTACTTGTTCTTAGGAATGGGTTTAGCTGATAGAATATTTCTCCTCTGAGATCTTTTGATAGAAGAGAAAAATATTTAATATTTGATAATTCCAACACTAAAGAGAATATGATGCAAATCATGAGTTCCTTATGTATGAGCCACTTGACTCTGGACCAATTTTGTGATATTGTTCAATGGTTGGCCTAGAAATTGCTTAAAGAAAAATTCCTTCTAGAAAACTCTAAGATGGAAGTGGTCCAGCAGGACATACCTAGGTATGTTTGCCCTGCTTACTGCTCAGTGATGCTTTAGGGTGCACTTTAAATCATTTCAAACATTCCAGCATGTACTACATTCTAAGTTGCCTTGGCATAGACTCAAGTCTCTACATACAACAGTAACCTGCAGCCAAGCTTTTAATCTCATAGACCTTGAAATAAGAGATTTGGAATGGAGAACTTTCACTGTCACTTCCCAGTTCCCCAAACCATTAGATTATTTGGAAGTTGGAGCCCTAAAACAAAAGTTAAGCAGAAAACTATAATTAAAAGGCTATCTGGGCAATTGCTGCCTTGTTTTTGTCCCATTTCCTTATTTTTAAGTTGTGATTAAGAAATGAGATTAGAAAGAGGCAGTATGCAAGACTTTGAACTAGTCAATGTTTGGTTGCAGGAATCCAGCAGCTGAAACACAGAAATCTATCTATACAATTATTTGAAAATTAATTATGTTAAAATCCTCTGTTTACTCAATCACTACTTTTCACTTTTTTTGTTCTTTCCTTGCAATTTTCTATTACTACCCTAATTATTAAATTACTTGCATAGAATGACTTACAATAAAATAAGTGATATTAAATATGGATAAACATCATACTATATACTCTATCACCATACACTCTGTCACCATATTTTGACATTTATTTGCATATATATTTGCTTCATAATTGCAAGCTCATATGAGAAACAATGGTAGCACTTGCTGACTATGAACTATGATCTTGGGAGAAGAAGGTGTATACAGTTTAAACATTAAATATCAGTTTGAGTTGTAATGTCAACTTAAGTTTCTTGAACACATTGCAGAGGTTAATGTTGAGGTATGGGTAAGCAGAATTATATTTGCTTTCAAGGTAGTTTTGAGGAGTGGGTAATATAAATATCAAAGCATGTTCAAGGAACATTAATCCAGTGAAAATAGTTTTACAGTTACTTTACTTTTATTAATACTTGCTCTTAGTAGCAATAGAATTTGGTGAGGTTTCATAATGCTAAAATGATCCTTACCATCTATTGTACAGTACATATCATCAAGGTGAATATTCAGCTTCCTTCTTCTTTTTTTTTTTTTTTTTTTTTTGCGGTATGTGGGCCTCTCACTGCTATGGCCTCTCCCGTTGCGGAGCACAGGCTCTGGACGCGCAGGCTCAGTGGCCATGGCTCACGGGCCCAGCCGCTCCGCGGCATGTGGGATCTTCCCGGACCGGGGCACGAATCCGTGTCCCCTGCATCGGCAGGCGGACTCTCAACCACTGCGCCACCAGGGAAGCCCCAGCTTCCTTTTTTGATAGATGAACTATGTTATACCAGGTTCTTCCCCTAACATTGCTCACGATTGTTAATTTTAGCCTGGTGCCAATGAATAATCTTGGTTTTCTCACCATCTGCAGAAGAGTTATTCATTAGGTAGGACACCATGAGGCACAGATAAGTGTCTAAGGATAGATAATTGAAAGTCACTGCAATTCCCCTTAAATACTTTGCCCACCTGTCAGGCTCTTTGGCATAACAAACTTATTTTTCTGTCAAATTTCAGTTTTCCAATAGCTCAGGAAATTCTGAGAGAATATCAGCCTCTTTAATTGTTGAAAAAGAAGTCTCAGAACATTCAGAGTTTTCTGTTTCTCAAGGCAAATGATTAGTTTGCTAAATATAAATAAAAATCCAATTTGCCTGACACTGGAATATCTTAAAGTAAATATGCAAATTGGAAAATCTCCTTTGCCAAAGTTGCATTATAAATTAGGGTGAGCTTTAAAAAAAAAGAAAAGAGAAGCAGTGAATTTAAAGTCATTGTAATAAGTTCTTTTTGCTTCTGATCCCCTCCTATCCCTATCAACCTCTTTCTTTGCTTTCTTTTCTCCCTTTCAACTTTTCTCCCTTTGAAGTACACAGCTTTGAAATGTGCTATTGTTATCCTATCTCTCATCTTTTCCTGCAGCTTCTTTTTGTTACCCTTTTGTTAGATATCTACGGGAAGCTGTGTTTGTGGGTGACCTCTGAGTGGTTTTTGGCTTCAGGTATATACTTTTGTTTTCTTAGCCTGGTGATCTGAGACGTGGACTTGAAAACCTGGTTAGTGAATATGGATCAACTTTGGGTCGGTAGTCATTTTTGTCAGAGTCACTTTAGATGTATATCCAAGTATATA
The DNA here is from genome assembly GCF_059928025.1 of Delphinapterus leucas. NCBI lineage: Eukaryota > Metazoa > Chordata > Mammalia > Artiodactyla > Monodontidae > Delphinapterus > Delphinapterus leucas. The sequence goes on from NC_143132.1 coordinate 39,063,797, forward strand.
GGTATATTATTCCACTACAACCTCTTGTAATGATGTCTTCATTCTTCAATTTAGAATTAAGTATAAAATCAAAGCACAGAAGCCTTAAACTTTTATTTGCAAATCACAGCCTAGTATTTTCCTCAAAAATTATGCTGTGCCTATTCTCTCTTCTACCTTCCCTCACCTTATAGCCATTGGATCTTTTACTTGTTCATCTCATGCATCTGGCATGTTCTTTTCTGTACATTCACAACAGAAGAAGTCACTGGGTGTGGGCAGAGCAGTGGTGTGCAGTGATGCACCCCATCAATCTAGACCCTGTGCTTCACCAGCCATTGATCACTTTAACTTTATAGCACTGCCAGTCCATTATTAACCATGTGACCAACTGTATTTCCAGATACACCTGTCCTGTAACTTTCACAACTAATTTTTAAACTAAATGTAAGACTTGATTTTCAGTATTCCTATTAAACTTAATCTTGTTTTTTGGACTGAACATTCTAGCTTGTTGAGAAAATTTTTACATCTGATTCTTTCATTTATCATCTCTCTCAACTGTATGCCATTCAAAATTTGATAAGCATACTTCCTGTGTCCTATCCTAGTCATTAAATTTTTTGTACAGGACAAAACCAGACAGAACCTTTCATCAAACTAGAAGAAAATTCTAGTCATGTTGACATTAATCGATATGCTCTATGTACTCCTCCACCAGTTAAAATTTATTTCTAATCCTCAAGAATATTAAGAAAGTCATGTCAAATATATCAACAAAATTAAAATATACTGTGTGATAGTTTCCAAATCAATAATATCAGTAAGACTGCTAAAACCTAAGTCAATTTTTGTGTAATTCTTTCTTAATAAATCCTTTCTGATTTCCAATTGTTTTAATTTTATTTTTAAAATGTCCATAAACTTCTTGTTTAATAATTCTTCCCATTCCAGGCATTTCATGTGACTATTAGTTTAATCACTTCCACATTAGAATTGTTTAACACAGTCTATTAAGGCCTAGTTTTACACAGAAAGAAATCTCCAATTTTATAATGGAAATTATATGGGAAAGGGAATACATATCGTAATTAGTTTTCCTGAAATGCATCTATTCTGTTAAGTGAAGATGAATGAACAAAGTTATTAGAATGCAATGGGTATTTTACAAATTATGTGTTCACTTCCTCCTGCCCCATTACAGAATGATTAAATCAGTCAAATGATTACTATGTATTCAGTGTTGTTCAGTAGAGCAAGTGAAGTAAAAGTTTGGCTTTTATAAATCCAGTACCCTTAAGGGATGTGAAATCTAGACAATGAGACAAAAATAGCAAATTAGTAATAAGAATGCATATATCAGTTAATGTTTTACATTCTAGCTATTCAGTTGGACATAAATAAAAGCTATAGTAGAGAGGAGAAAATAACAGATGAGTGTAGTCATTTGAAAATCATATCTGTGTACTTTATCTAATTTGATCAGAAGGTTTTATGGGGAAGATAAGATATAATTGTGGTGTAAGGCCTAAAACTAAAAGTCTGGTGTCATGTGCTGCCTTGAGATCTGGAGGGCCTCAAATGGCCTTTCTGCAAGTTCCCCTCCCCAGGATACTCCTAACAAAACAACCCTTCTCTAACCAAATATGGTACTCTAACCAAACAACCCTTCTCATTAAAGGGACTGGGTAAATTTCTTGCTTCTACCTGAGTAGCAGGTTTCAGTTCCCTGCTAGCCCATGGAATTATTCAAACAAGCCAATCGTATCCTTCCTTTGGTACTGGTGGCACTCACCCTCTTGATACTGCAAAACTCTTGTTGTTTACTCTGTTCCTAAGTGCAACCCCTGTGGGGCCCTGAATGGCAGGTAGGGTCCTCCTCCCCTCCGGGCTGTGAGTATTTGTGACTAATAAACTGCCCTTGATCTCATTTGTCCAGAGTTGGTTGTTGTGTGTTCAGCCGTTCCCACAACCTTAGGACAAGAAAAGTCCTTCATTAATGGGGTGATAGGAGGTGTTTAAAACACCAAACAGATATTGAGGAATTAGCCTATGAATAATGAAGACATTAACCTAAACAGAAAAGGAAAATTAAGATGGCATTCTGAGTTAAAAAAAAAAAAAAAAAATGGAGATAGGCATGGCCATGGTGTATTTGTGGCAAAAGGTGAAGACTATTCTGGCTAGAGTAGAAGATACTTTTGAGGGATAAATATATTTAAATAGAGATCATAGACCATGACAATTATTCAGAGGAACTGAATACAATATGGTTTAAACTAATGAGGCTTTTCAAAAGGAAGTGCCCTGATGAAAGCAGTATTTGAGGAAGATTAGAAATATGGAAGCCAGAAAATTATAAAATCTCAGGGTTAGTAGAAATTCTAGTCCTGTGTCCCTTTCAAGGCTTGGGTCTCCTCTCCCAGATTCTTGCCATGTGATTAACCAGTATAAGTTTAAGTTTGAATATGTATCCCTCCTGTGTCCCATGCCATCTTTGTGTACCTCTAACTTGTAGAAATTTTAACTTGAATTTGATGCTTGTACTTGTTAGTCATATTATAACTACTGAGATCCAAAGAAACAAGTTTAATTACCCTTCCATGGGGATAGAAAGAAACTTTTTTGCACTGCAACTAGGACCCAAACAAGCTAACTGGATTGCCTACCATAATTGGAGCAGAGAGCTGCAAAGCATAATTTGAATCCAGTTTTTCCAATTAGTAGTCTTTCCATTACACTGCTGTTGTCATTGACAAAGACAGGGAAGTGAAAACATGTATCTATGGATAATTTTACCTTTTGCAATTGCAAAAGCATGATCTAATTTTGTGATGAAAAGCTTAAAATAAAATGACTATATATATTGGCTTTTTTACATACATGGATTCAAATTTTTTCCTCATCTTTAAGGATTATTGGATTTTAACATCTTGGAAGTATATAAGAATAATAAAAGTAATTACTTAGTTTTTTAAATGTAATTAGTTAAAGAGAGTTTCTATTATTTTGTTTTTCAAAGGACTGCATATGCTAATTCTTTCAAAAGGTGTGTATTCTTCCCCAAAGGGAGTTTTCTGATAATCATGACTCTGTAAAGCACCTTTGCATTAGTCAAATTCCCAAAGGGAACATGTGGATTCAGATGCTTTCAAATCCTTTAGATTCCCAAACTACAGAAGTTTATAATTTTTTTTTTGTGATTACAACTAACATAATTATATAAAAAATGCAGGTCAAAACTCAGGAGCTGTAGCTTTCTCATGTGAGATGAGTTGATATCTTTGCATTTTGTGGTCTGTTTTCTGTTAGTGTCATTTTGTACTGGTAAATGCAAATATTGTCAAAAACTGGGTACCTCTGGCATATGAAAGGCATCTACCTTTTTTGTTTTCATTTGAAAGATTACATTATAAGTTGAAGCATCAAATATATTTTGATATGTATTCAAGTGTAATTCATCTGTTTTCTTTCTGTCTAAACTGGAATCATAAAGTTGAATATCACATTAGGGCTTGCATTAGTTATTCAGGTGATAGGACTTTTTTTTTTTTTTTTACACAGAAATGCCCTGGAGCATTAAATCTTTTTGTATTCATCTTAGTAACTAGAAAAAGAACTTTGTAGTGGTTGCTTGAAAATGAAAACCGCTGGGAACTGAAGGAGAGGAGATGTACGCAGTTCTTTGTCCTGAGTCTCAGCTTATGGGTCACACAATTCTACCACGAAGAATGAGTTCTGTGGGATTTTTATACCTTTATTATAGAAAACAGAAGTTTGAACTTGGGGATATTTTCCCCTTTTTTATGATGTTCTGGACAGATAAATTCCAAACTCTAAGGAGCAATCTAAAACCTTTGAAACATAAAGACTGAAAGTAACAATAAGTTACAAACAAAAGGAGCTTTGTAAACTCTACGATAGGAAGTCACTTCATCACATTACCTTTCATATTTCTCTTCAAAGTGGGCGAACATTCCCAGTCTGAGTATATTGTTAATAAAATATAGCACCAATTCCCATGACAACTTATTGAACTACACTCACCTTCTGTTATTACCAAAAGCCTTTTTTAAGAAACCTCAAGCCCAGGTGCAGCATGCCCATGGGTTTGGGGGGTGGGAATTGCAATAAAGGGAAATATGTAGGAACTAAATGAAAGCTATGACCAAGGACATGGTTTATCTCATTCATAAGTTAATACTGCCTCCATGAGCAAATAATAAATCTAATAGGACATATTGGGGTCCAATTACTCAGTCCAACATATTGTACCATTCCTGTGATTGTTTATTTCTACTGGTACTTAAGGAAGGCTTCACTTTTCTCTTTGGAGATAAGAGGAGTAATCAGTATAGGCAGAAACAAATCTACTTCTGGAGGTAACAGACATATTATCACAGGGTTGGGAAGGAGGCCATTTTCAGAGATACTCCGGCCCTTCAACTATTGATAATGTTAGGAATGGCTAGAAAGCTTCCTTGGTAACACACCTGCTTTCAAACTACACTTACTGTCATTATGGTGACGATAAGACTGAAGTGGTTTGGTTGCTAGTGGATACCAGCAATGGGGCTCAAGTAGGAAGGGAGGGCAGAGATGACATCTCCAGGTGACAAGTCCTTGAGCTGGTTTATTAGGAATAGAAAGACCCTTTTTGGAATTCACAAATTTAACGTAATCCTACTTACATTTACAGGATCACAATAGCTTTAGACTATAGGAGTGTAAGAATAGAATCAGGAAGACCAGTCAGGAGGCTACTGCAATATCCACTTGAAAGGATGTGGTGTCATGAGTCAGAAGGGTTGCTGTGGAGATGGAGTCAAATGCATAGATTTAGGGTGAATTTAAAGGTATACTTAACTGATGGATCACAGTGTGGTATGAGGGAAAGAGAGGGGGCGAAGGTGACCCCAAATTTTTTTTTTTAATCTGAGCAATGGGTGAATGGAAGAATCGTATGTGGGATTTTAGACGATCGGAGGAGACATAGATTGAGGGAAAGAAAACAAATATTTGATTTCCGATACGTCAAGTTTGAGATGCTAATTAGATATCCAGGAGGAGATGTGAGCAGATAGAAATATGAACGTGGTATCTGGGTGATAGGTAGAGACCAGAGTGACATTTGAGTACCATCAGTAGGAAGATATTTAAAGTCATGAGCCTGTGTAACAACAGAAGTGAGTATAGATAATGAGGGCGGTTCCAGGATAAGCCTTCTGGCACAGAGAAAGTTTGTGGTAAATACTTTACCCTGTGTGTCAAAACCCTGCCATGAAAGTCTCTGCTACAACCATGAAGACTGATTTCTACATTTCCCTTGTGCCAGGCTGATGGTCCTATTCCTCCTATCCCCTAACCATCAAAGATGAGTCTTCTTTCTCTTAACTGAATAAAATTCTATTCAACAGGCTGTTCAAAGCTTTCTTTAAAAATCAGCCAGATTTTGCTCAGGTAAAGCCTTATAAGCAGAAGTCAACTGTTCATTGGTTTAAAGACTTGGGAGTCCAGCCATGTGCCTACTGAGACCCATGTTGAACAAATTCACCCACCTCCAGACAGTTGATATCTCTTCTATACAGTGAAATGGGATAGGAACTGCTTGATGTTATTTTCTTGTTACCAGCTCTTCCTGATAAGGTTGGGGAGGAATGGGACCTGAGAAACACTGTGTCTTCCATCACATCTTGATGTATGCAGAAATAATGCATATCATATGAGTGGTGTAGGGGAAGGAAAGTAATGTTCCTTCTACCCTTCGGAGTTCATGGCTGAGACCCCTATAAAAAAAGATTAGTAAAAGAGCAATAAACAGAAGTTTAGCATGTATACCACATGTATACATGAAAGATACAAGGGAAAAATGAGTAACTCTTTGAGGTGGTTTAGAATTTAGGACTAAATGCCATATTAATAGGAAAATACTTTTTAAAGGTAGAATCAATGATTTTTAGGAAAGATGAATGGGGCTTTAGAAGAAAAGATGGAAGATATGACCGTTTGTGACAAAGTTTGTCTGGGTGTAGTATAGTTTTCTCTCCTGTGATAAGAGTATATCTTCCCTGGTCAATGAAACTCCCAGAGAGGGGATTTATGACAACTGAGTTCCTTTTGGAGGATATATCTTTTGGCAGATAAGGGGAATTTAGAGAAAGCTTCTCCCTGCATTTGTTGTTTTTCAGGTGCCTACAGCTCAAAGAAATCAATATACCAAAGCAGCATATTTTGGGGTGGCATGTCGTGCTACTCTTTAGTGGTTATCAGAGTAACCACCTTATCTGCAGCCTCTGAATGGCTTTACCTGTGTGCCCCATAGAGGAATATAGAAAGCCTTCTGTAAGCATCAAGGTTGGTGCTAACACCTACCTAGTGTGCTGTACTGTAGCTATTTGGCCTTCAGCGTCTATTCTCCCAAAGGAATGTGTTCTGAACATCTGATCATGAAACATAAGGATGCTTTGCTTCAAGACTTTTGACATGCTCCTATTGCAGGGTATATTTTGTGGTCCTGCACTATGTTGTTCTAAGGACTGGGATTCCTAGTAAATTTTTCTGGTTCTCAATTGCTATATAGCAAATATCCAGTTGTTTAATAACCATTTTATTAAATCCTGCAAATAAGTGGTTAAGGAATCTGGAAAGTCTTGGCTAGGTAATTCTTTTGCTCCACATGGCAACAATAGGTGTCACAGGGTTAACCTGGAGAGTCACAGGTAACAGAGAGGTCCTGAACAAGGGTTAACCTGGAGAGTTACAGGTAGCAGAGAAGTCCTGAACAATCATCACTAGAACTGATTTTAGTGATGAAGATTCTGGACTTTGAGCTGATGATATAATGGGATGAGATTTCCGAGGACCTTGAGAGAGTATTTTAGAGGGACATAAATCGTTGGAGGCCAGAGGATAGACTCTGGTAGGGAATCACTTAATATCACTTCCAATGATTCCTGTGTCTTAGTATTCCTGCCCTGTGTAATCTCTCTTTGAGTATGGGCTGGATCTAATAGCTTGTTTCTAAAAGATAGAATAAGGCAAAATTTATGGAACGCCACTTTCACGAACAGGTTTTCAAAGACGATGACTTCTGTCCTTCTAGTAGACTCTCTGTTGCCTTCTCAGCATGTGTGTTTTTATGAAGCAAGCTGCCTTGCTGGGGAAGCCCATGTGGCAAGGAACTGAGGGCAGCCTATGGCCAACAGTCAGTGAGTAACTGAGCCTGTCAGTTTCTTCACAACCTTCGAGGAATGGAATCCTGCCATCAGTCACATGATCTTGGAAGCAAATCTTTACCCAGTTGAGATTTGACATGATGAAAGCTCAGTGTGCATCTTGTTATAGCCTGTGAGAGACCCTGAAGTAGAGGTCCAGGATAAGTTGTGTAAGATTCGAGACCCACAGCCACTAAGAGATAACAAAATGTGTGTGCTGTTCTAAGTTTCTAATACTTCAGGTAACTTATTTATTGTCATGTATCAATAGATAAATAATGCAGAACTTTTGCTGTATTCTATTTTTGCTTCTCTCTGATTGTTAGCTTGATTTGTATTATGATGACTTTCTCTACAAGGTGGGGACATGGCCTCTAACTACTTTTAAATTTTATGTCTCAGAGCTTTTGACATCAGAGAAGAACTGACTCTCTGTCTCTCTGACTAGTGAGAAAAAGCATTTGGGTATGTAAACCAAATCATATCATTGACCTTCTTAAACCCCTCACTCCCAGTGGCTTCCCGTTACATTTAAAATTAAAAAAAAAAATTTATTTTTTTACAAGGCAGGGACCTTACATGAAAGGGATATTGCTTCTCTTACCCCCCACTTCATCCTTTTTATTGTTTCCCCCACCCCACAAACTCTCCCCTGATTATTTTCTTCTGTCCACCCTTGTCCTTCTGTCCTCAAACATGCACACTCACTCAGACCTCTTCTGCCCCCCTGGCCATCAGAACTTCTACATCCTTGCCTAGATTGTTTTTCTTTTTTCTCTTTGTTCTCCTGGATCTTTCCATCCTTCTAGTCTCACCAAAAACATTGCCTCCTTAAAAAGCTGTCTTTTTATTCAAGCTAAAGTTGTACCCAACTCCAAGACAACCTGTACACATTTTCCTGTTTAATTTTCTAATATTTAATTGCTATCTGAAATCATCTTATTTACTTACATACTTATTACTTGTTTTCCTCCTATTAGGCTGTCAGTTCCATGAACTTATAGGGACCTTGTCTTCTCTATTTCATTGCTATAAGTTCAGGATTTGTTAAATGCATAATTAATAAGTGAATGAATAAATTCACTGTAAGAATATTGGCCTTGGTGATATTATACTTACAACTCAGAGCATGATTTCTTTCTTGCAGAGGAAGAGGCTGTTTGAGAGGCCACTATAAGATTGGTGGTGGCCTGTCATAAAGATATGTTAAAGGAAACTTTATAGAGAGAGCTATTGTCTGAAATATATCCTCTATGGGGCTTATAGGAATTCTCTTTGTGTTGGGTACAATTTCTTTTAAGTAATACTAAAGAAATGCCAACTTGAACATCATTTTGCAATTCATTTCTGAGGAAGATCATGAGTTTACTTTAGGGCGTATGAGATTCAAAGGGCCTTCAAGACACCTTCACATATACAACAAATAATGGTCAGCTATTGTTTCTCATACACAGAAAAGTGGTTTGAAATAATGATAAATGTTTGTGTGTTTTGTGTAGGGAATGGAACTTAAGCCGTGGAATGGGTGAGATGTCCTAAGGAGTGTTGGGAATGCAAAAATAGATTAGGGCCAAAATTTGATGCACTCTATTATTTAAAGGTCTGGAGGAAGGATAGTAGTCAACAAAGGAGACTAAAGAGAGGCCGGAAACATTAGAGGAAAATCATAAATAGAAGCTAGGGGAAATAATATTTCAAGAAGCAAGTAGCGGCAAGATACATCCAAAGTTAGGAAGTCAGGTAAAGTGAGAAGAAATTGACCATTCACTTTAAAGTCATAATCATTGTTAATGAAAGAAATTTCTGTGAAATGGGGGCTAAAGCCAGACTGAAGTGAATTGAAGAGAGAATGGAAAAGTTAGGACTAAAATTTTACATGTAAAGAAAAGTTGAGCAAAGCAGAGATTAATGTGTTGTTGGTGACAAGGTTATTGGCATGATTCCTATAAATGTTCTGCATCCCTCCTTCAGGAGAAAGTCTGGCCATTTTATTTAAGCTCCATATGGTGGAAGCAAATTCAGCCTTGGATGTATATTTTCATCTGAATTCTTTTCCTTGGTTGAATTTATTGGTCTTTGTTTCCCAACATCTGTTTCCTCTTTTTTATTTTTTAATAATAGACCGAGTAATGGAAATCATCCAGGAACTGACACTGAATTGAAATAAACCTGGAAATAAGACTCTGAACTCAGTTTTAATATGATCTAAATGTGTTCCTTTGAAGAAGTTACTTACCTGTAAAATAAGCAGGTTTTACAAACTCTCTTAACATCCTTCAATTTCCCCAATTCCATGTGAATATTTGAAGATGACATTTTACTTACAGCCACTGTGAGTAATTTGCATTTTTAGTTGTGAAATATGGGCATAGATAAACAATTATCCAACCTTCCAGCGAGCTTTTTAATTTAATTATTAGAAATCTACTCACTTATTATTTGTCTTCAACAGAAAAATAATTAACAGATATTATATTTTCCACATAGATTTTAATTTTCTGCAAATAAGTTGACATTCTGTCTAGGTAAACATCATAGGCATATCAAAATGAATTAATTCAAATAAAACCACATGAGAACATATTCTCTTTTTAAATAAATAATATATATATTTAATATTTTATTGTGTATAAGCCTCTAACTTCCTACATCTAGAATACTATAAAAAATGCCATTTTAGTTTTCACATAAAAGTTTAACTACAAAATTAACCATATATTCAATTAAAGAATTTATCCCTAATTATGACTTTCATAACAAAAATTATTTTCTCCTGTGAAGAACAGAGACTTTTGTGAAAATACAGTTTGAATTGTTTTTGGCAAACTGCAATTTGAATTTTCCATCAGCATTTCAAAAATAAGTTTGTCAGTATGAGAAAAGGAAGACAATGCAGCCGTCTACTTTTCCTGACAACTGCTGTGTTTCCCAAATGATGATTTTGGCATTTGTGCTTTGCTATAGCAAAGAAAAGAAATAAAACTAAGGTTCAGGTAAGGTCCAATTCTATGATATCTGTAACTTCTAAATGACCAACATAAGGCCGAAACATGTCTACATTAGTATATTGGCACCTAACTCATAGTTTCTCCCTTAAACTCGAAGATGCCATGTAGATGGTACATTTTAGAATCAATTATTTTTATCACATTTATGAAGACAGGGAAATTTACTCCTATGAATTATGAAGGAAATATTTAGGTACATTAAAAAACAAAAATCAAGAAATCTTGCTTTCAGAGTAAACCTAGATTATGTTATCTCTATGGCAACTTAAACAAATCACTTTTTATATACTAGTGCCATAGCAGGCTTATTATAATTCAATAATTTATTATGATAAATGTAAAATGTACCTTTTAAAACATACCCTTTAAAATGTGAATATCTAACTTCACCAATGTAGAAGTAAAAGCCTACCTAAATTTAATAATTTTCTTGGGGCCACACAGTTTTCTCGGAGCACGGCCAGGATCAATAGCAAATCTGACTCTTCACTTGGCCATATCATGTATTACATATCAAGACCAATTGCCCATCAGAAGCTCATGTCATTTTTCAAAATACAAATGTCAGGCCACCCGTATCCTGCATTCTATTTCAGTAGGTCTGGGGAATGACAAACTCATCTCTGATTGTGATGTGTAGATGGCTTGGGGAATGACTGTTTAATACTCAAAACTTGCCTTATCTGGTCACTATAGGTCACAGAGTGTTAATGTTGCTCGGTGGAATAGATGGAATAGATATTTGTTTAGAAGAGTTGTATCCAGTTGAGGGTCGGTAACATCCTTAGGACATGTTATACATGGCATGGAATTCTCATATCATCACTTGGGAATCAATATGTTCCTGTTCCTGCAGCTTTTACTCAGAGCATAAGTTGCTGCTAAGGAGTCGAAACCTCAATAGAAAACCTTAGTGTGTCATAAGATATATTTTACAGGTGTGTATGTGTGTGTGTGTGTGTGTTTACTTTTTCTGAATACCAGTGTGTCTACTAAGAAAATCATTTAACATGTCAGTCTCATCTTTTCCTATCAGACAAAAACTGCAGATATTCAAACTAGAAGGAATAAGTTTTCTTTTTACATTCTTTTTTTCTCTATATTACTAAAGACTCAATACTAGTTCTGGTCCAGTATTTTATATTCTCCTAGATTCTGGGTAGAAAAATATCAGGCATAAAGATGCAGCATTTGTTCTACAGAATTGTTAATAGTTTTTTAACTAACAATAATAAATTCCTCTTTCCTCTCCTCTCTTCTCCTCTCTCTATACAGCAATGGTTTTATTTAAGAGCACAACTTTAAAGTCAGAGAACTGTAGCCTTGGGTCCTGTGTCTGCTAGTTTCTTGTCTGATAACTTTACTCAAGTTACTTTGATTCTCTAAAATCTTCATTTCCCAATCTTTAAAATTATAATAACGTTTACTTCACTCATTATAGTAAGCATTAAATATGAGAAAGTATGTGAAACTATTAACATAGTGCCCAAGACATATGTCTGTTTATAACCAATATTAATTGATCAATAAGATTTCATTGTATGAATCAATAAGATAACTGAAGAAAATGAATAGTGCTATGGACTGAATATCTGTGCCCCCCCCCCCAAATTCCTACGTTGAAATCCTAATCCCAAATATGATTGCATTTGGAGGTGGGGCTTTTTAGGAGGTAATTAGGTCATGAGGGTGGAGAACTTATGAATGGGATTAGTGCCTTATTAGAAGAGACACAAAGAGATGATCTCTCTCTCCACCATCCGAGGACACACCAAGATCTGTGAGAAATAAGTTTCTGTCATTTAGGCCACCCTGCCCATGGAATTCTGTTATAGCAACCCCAATGGACTAAGATATATTGGAATAATATTGGGAATCTCACAGAAATAAAGAAAAATCTGAGAAAACGAGCTTAGGAATCATGGGATCCATGAACCTCCCTGATGTTTTCCAGGAGTTTTAAAACAGCCTCTTTTCAGTGTTTCATCTGCCTTTTGTTCATTTTTTATTCTTAGGATTCTAATTTCTGGAAGGGAGAGTGTGAGTGGTCTACCTGGGTCAGGTGCACTCTGCAAGGGATGAGGGAAGGAACATGCAGAGTGATAGATCTTTGATAGACATTTCCATGAAGAACACAGGGAATGTGAGAATTGTTCCACGAAGGAAAAGAGGGATACTGATTTTTAAAGAAAAGGGATGAGAGACAATGGCTGGAAAGTATCTACTATATTCATCCCTTGTGTGTTTAAAATATAAAGAGACAGTCACACACAGAAATACTTTTCTTCATAGATACAATTTTAAAATGCCCCCACTTTACATAATTGTACATTGTGCGTGCATGCGTGTGCATGCACACACACACACGCTTTACCCTATTTCTACAGGGTGATAGCCTGAATACCAATGACAAGTACATGGCCTTGAGTGATGCCCCCTTTCTCCTGTGAAATGTCATAATATGATGTGATAGTCTATAAACTATGAACATAAAGGTAAGTTTATCTACCTCTAACACACTTTATATGTATTAGTAGGAGAAAGATCAGTGGAAAGCTAAGACTATCAAGATATATGATTAAACATGTATTTGGGATATGAAGTGAGAGTATGATTCTTTTCTTGTATGCAAATAAAACCCAAGTTGTAGTTGATTTTCTTCATATAGTACAGATCATGGGTCAACACATCCATTAAACCACCTTCTGGTGTAAGACTCCTCCAGAAGCTGGACGAAGCAAGCAAGCAACCAACAAACTTCATTTCCCAGATAATCTTATGACCAGGTTTTTGGACCTGTTTTAATTTTCACCAATTCCTACATTTGTGTGAATTGCCAAGTGTAAGATTTGGAATTTTAGTTGAGGTGCAGAATGCCTTTCTTCTGCTTCTTCTGTATAATGGTGCCTACCCCAGTCAATGGAGATACTGTATTTTAAGGTGTCAGCCTGCAAGGCTGAGGCTTGTGTGTTCATTGATTAATTACCCATGCACATTAAGCAACAGACATGGCTAGAGGATAAACAGTTGCAGAGATAGTAGGGGTTTCTGATACTCTAAACTGAAGTGAAGACACCTATGTCCCCAAAGATGACCATCCCAAATGCTGTTTCTTGATTTCCCTGCCTTACTAATTGTGGCAGAGAAAGCAGCTCCCTGGATCAGATCTATAGTATTGTTGCTAATCTTTCACTGGTGGAGTGAACCAAACTTCCTTTCCTGAGTGATTTAAAGCCTTGACGATCTTTCCTGTTTTGTTTTGCAGTAATGTAACCATAATTTTGGACATAGTTCAGAAAAGAAAGTGTCTCAATCACCTGAACTCCAACTGTACTTTTCTGGGCTCCTATTTTACAGTGGTTTTATTATTGTCCTTTATTACTGTTTTATTACTATGAAATAGTCTATCAAATACTGAAACATTCTTTTTTCTTATGTTTAGTGGCATGAACAACCCTCAGTCACCAACTCTTAGATTCCAAACTAGTGGAACTATTGTTGGGTCCCCTAGTAGAAAGTATCCCTTGGGTGAAAAAATCGGGATGTCCATAGAACCTGACCTCTTGGTGAAAAAATTAAAAATATTGTGAAGGTATATACTTGGGTACAAACATGAAGTCACTGACAACTCCAGCCATTGATTCTAGGAGTCATGCGTTTTACCTATAGGAGAAACTGCAATATTAATTGGCATCTGATTCTAATCACATCCTACAAATCAGTACGTCATTGCATTATTCAGTAAAACTGTCCCTGGGTGGAAAAGTAGATAGTGTTAGAGAATCCCAAAGGCATCAGCCTGTTGCCCTACTTTTGCTGTTAAATAAACTCTATGAGTGAGTCAGTGCTATGTAAGATTGTGTATGATGGATAGTATTTGATGCATGTAGCAAATCTATTTGTAGAAGTGCTGGCAGATATTTGAATGGAGGGGAGGCACATCCATCTCCACAAAAAAAAAGTCTATTCAAGGGAAGAAAAACCAACTGTAACTTTTAATATAAAAGGGGCTCTGTATAATAACTTGCTTCCAGGTTGGTTTCTTGAAGGCATCATGTCAAATGGGAACCGAAAGTTTGATTTATTTGTTGTTTGTTTATTTTCATAGCCAGAAACATACAATCTAGATCAGAGTAGTCAGTCACAGTCTTTGTGAGTAGAAATCCAGTGACAGCCTCTATTTCTGCCACCTTGGGCATTTTTATGAGTCCATAAAATGTCTGAAGATCATCCATGCACTGGGCTGGATAGCAAGGGTACTGATTTTTCATTCACAGAGTAGATCATTGTACCTACTTGATTGCTAAGAGCCTCTAATATAGAGGAAATTTTCTGATGGGCTTTTACAAGGAACACGAACATCCTTATTGTCTGAGCTCATTCTGAAGGGATCCGTTTCATGTCTGCCCCATCCTCTGGTGGGCAAAATGAGGTCCAATACAGTAATAACTTATTTATACTCTGTTTTTGCTTATCTGACTATTTCAGATAAATCAAATACCTTGGTTTATACTTACTTTATAGAAATATAATTTCTGGTAGGTTAAAATTATTTTCTCAAAATAATACAATATAAATTGTAATTCTTTCAGCTTACATCTTTTTTTTTTTAATCTTTCGTATACAGTTCTGGAGCTTGCCATTTTAAACTCAATATCCATATCCAAGATGTTTAGGTGATTGAGCATCTGAAATTGGTAGGTAGCTTGGATCTCTCAGAGTATGAATCGGGCCACATATATCTTTGAGGTTTTTTCTGACCTGAAACTTAAACATGTAGGAATCATTAACTGGAATTCTAACTTGGTGAGTGAAGGTGAGATTTCACCATCTCACCCACTTATGCTTCATTCACTTCCATGGAGCGATAACTTCCTTCCTGATAACTTCTTTTGTATTATTCATAGTTGTACTAAGTTTCCTAATGAGAGATTTCCTTTGCAAACCAGACAGTAATTTTAGGGAGGAAAAATAAGATAAACTACTCTACTGAAATTTTTCTCATAGGTTTAAAAAAAAATTACAAAACTCACAAAAACACAGAACAAATGCATACTCACTGTGATATATGGTTAAAAAATTAACACAGTACAATAAGATCTATTTCAAGGCTTTATAGAATTGTAACACATTTTAATGAAATATCAATAAAATTGATGATATGACTTTGAACGAATTTCTATTTCATTTGGAAAATGTGAAACAAATATGTAGTGTGAAATTTTTTGGATTTAATAACTCAGTTTGAACGTAGTCCACATTCTTGGTTCATACTAATTGACAATTTGATATGGAATTTGTTTTATTTTAACTATAGTTGATTTACAATATTGTGTTAGTTTTAGGTGTACAGCTTCAGATTCTCTTCCATTATAGGTTATTACAAGATATTGAATATAGTTCCCTGTGCTATACAGTAAATCCTTGTTGTTTATCTATTTTATATATGGTAGTGTGTATCTGTAATCCCATACTCCTAATTTATCCCTCTCCCTCCCCTTTTCTATATGTATCACACTTCTTTATCCATTCATCTGTTGATGGACATTTAGGTTGCTTCCATGTCTTGGCTATGGTAAAGAATGCTGCTATTAACATTGGTGTGCATGTATCTTTTCAAATTAGAGCTTTTGTCTTTTCTGGATACATGCCCAATTTGATATGGGATTTTAAATGTAGCACTTAGAGTCTTTCTTTATCCTTAAAAGTCTGTTTATTTCCTATAGAAGAAAACTTTTCTTGCTACCTAATCAGTGAAAGAAAGAACATCTTATAAATCGATGCGTGTCTATCTCTTGAGGAAGCATTTCCACAGGCTTCATAAGATCTTTAGTGGAAGAGGATTCTATAACCATCATGTATAAATGTTTGTAGTTGAGGGTTGCATAACTTGAAGCATAACTTAAATCTTTTGAGGTCTTTGTCTGAAGCCAAACACTGTGACTTTGTTTTGCTCAGCCATTTGAAGTGCATTTTTTCAGTGGTCCATTGTGACCTTGATGGACAATAAAAGTGTTTTATATCACTCCAGTCAAGCCTCCTAGAGTTAATAGGGAAAGCGGAAGCCTAAAGATGAACACTAACTTGTCCAAACTTTGATCCTTCAGGCTTACTTTTCTCATTCTCTGCAACAATACAATCTTGGCTACTGTCTTACTTGATGGGTAGTCAGGTAATTTCCAACTAATAAAGTAGTGCTTGTCACCATAAATTAAATAGATAGAATGAGTTGTTAAAATACATCAAATAAAATACATGTAGTTCTTCTTATGAATGGTTTTAAGATTGAGGTTTAGCACACAGAAAACACTGTAGACTCTTCAACTTCTAATTGAGAGGACTTCTGTTAGGGGACTGAGTAAATTCTGGACATACTCCCACCTCTACCAAGCTTCATACTGTAAGCTTCAAATACATAACAGTAAAGATATATTATTGTCAATGAAAAGACATAGATGAAAAGAGAGAGAAAAAGAGAAATCTTCAGGCACTTAAAGGGACTTCCTAGCTGTGGCAGTAAAGTGGAAGTTGAAGGTATATGACTTACTGAGGTACTAGGGCCGGTACAGACCTGAGAGCCTGGGGTGTTAATGTACTTGAGGGATTCAGAGTTGTAATTTTAAGCCCTGGTATGGCAGAGCTGTAACTGGTTTAACTTAATAAAGCCAGTAGCTTGGAAGGCAATGCATATTCGCTGAAACTTCCAACTGCTGGTTAAATTGTACCTATGAGAAAAAATGGACCCGAGCTATGGCCATTTGATAAAGTGAGTCCCAGTTTTGCAATACCTGTTCAGCTGGGCTGAGATTCTTTTGGTCAGATAGGAAGGCTTCATAACTCATCCATGTGGAAGGAGTTTTTAGTGTTTCTTTAAGCTTTATTTCTGTTTTTAGTTTTTCTTTGTTTTAAACCTAAAGAGCACTGGTACATGGTGTGAAGGGACTATCTTAGGAAAGAGTACCCCTCAGGATACAATAAGAACACTGACCCATACTTAGTAGAGTAAGATGTGCATCTGCTCAGAAACCAGCTTCTCAGAGGGGATTCTCCTGCCTGCTCTATACAACAATGAGGAGCCACATCATCTCACTCTCTACCATCCACGATATGTTATTCTTTTGCTTTGTCATTTATCTCCCCCTGACAAACTACACATTTGTCAGGGGGAGATAAATCTTCCCCACACATCTCTCGTCCCTCATTAAAATACAAGCTTCATGCATCAGTGTTATGGCTGGTCTTGTATGTTGCTATCTATTCAGAATCCAGAAACTGTGCCTGGCATCCAGTATGCACTCAATAAATATTTGTTGAAATTATTGAATGAAATTTTGAGCATAATTATACAATAAATATGACAAATATGGCCCACCTATATAAACACGAGTTTTAGAATTGTTTGAATCAAAGAACAAGATAAACAAACAAACAAACAAACATGATAATACTGAAAACTTGTAGCTCTGTTTTCCTATATGTGATCTATTGTATATTATTTGGTAACCAAAAAGTGGCAAGATTTGGAGGATAAACACAAAAAGGAACTAGAAAATTACAAAAATTTGATATAAAATGAAATTGACCTTATATTGGCCATTTTCAAGTATTAGTCATCAAGTGTGTGTCCCCATATCACATTGAGAGCTGAGAATAGTCGAAGCACAGAAGATTTTCAGGGCAGTGAAAACACTTTGTATGACTTTATAATGTTAGATATGTGTCATGATACATTTGTCCAAACCATAAAAGGTACAACACAAGGAGTAAACCCTAAGGTAAACTATGGACTTTTGGTGATTATGATGTGTCAATGTAGGTTCAGCCCTGGTTAAAAATGTACCATTCTGGTGAGTGATGTTGATAATGAGAGGCTATGTATATGTGGGGCTGGGGGTATATGGGTAATCTCTGTACTGTCTTCTCATTTATTGTAAACTTAAAACTGCTTTAAAAAATAAAATGCTTTAAAAATTAAAAAATAAAGGAAGCAAGTGAGAAGCTTTTGCTATGGAAAAAAAAATGATCTAGGTGCTAATATCCAAATATCACATCACAACTTGCTAAGGACAGAGCATGTATATCTGTTGGTGATACCCAGTTTTGAAGTCAGCTCACCTGTTGATGGAATCCACATTTCAAATTAACTTATCTAGCACCTATCTGGGTAGCAGTCTACCAACCTCACCTCAGGGATGGATTAAAGCAGTATATGAAATAGCTCAAGATGGTAGAATATAGCAGGAACATTTCAAAATTTAAACAACCAAGATCGTTTCCTATTGGAATGTTATAATCTGCAGCAGGAATCAAGAACATTAGCAGAAACAATGTGGCATTAAAGCATATCAAAATACCAAGAGGAACACAGATGTATTAATTATCATTGTGGTCCGTGTCCACATTGTACTTGACTCTGTGAGAACACAAAGTTATTGATCAGGATGCCATGATGTCTTTCATCCCTGTCATAGGACTGCCACTGTGTATTGCTCTGGTCTGATCATGTAAACTGTAGCCATTAAGAATATATCATCTTGTCAAAAGACAATTTACCAGCATCTACTTTTTCAATGAATGTATTTGCTCAGTTTAGATTTGAAAACAATACAATTAATCACAACAAATAGTTTTTATAGGCTTGCTCAAGATAAGCTCCTGGTAGGATTCAGGGTTTAAAAGAATTTTCTATTTTTTCATTATAAAATTAATTCTTAATCACAATTTGCAGAGCATTTGAGTTAATATTCATATACCTATATTCACTATTGACTCAAAAAGTTTTTTTTAGTTATACTTTTTATTTCCCCTTTTTTCTTTTGCTTAATTTTAAGATCTATTTGATGTAATTGCCCCTAATGGTGATTTCTACAGCTACATTTGCATCTAATAATCCTCTTCCTCTTCCTTCTTCATCACTTAGAAGCATTTTCATTATTAAAATGTGTAACCCACTTAGTTTTGCCAGTTATCCTTTTACATAACACATATTTGGAATATCACTATTTTTATTAATTCAAATTAAGGATCACAATCAATTTATCATGAATTGTCTTCATACAAAATGTTATGAAACACTGAAACACAGTGGGGGGCAGGGGGTGAAAGTATTGTCTCTCAGAAATTTCTCTGTTTTCCATGAATTCTGAACCTAGAGTTTCATACTCTAAAATAGCTAGTCTCAGAGTGTGATCCAAGGTTATCAGCACCAGAATCATCCAGTGAATTTGCTGACAATGTCATATCTGGGGTCTCATTATTGGCCTACTGATTTGGAATCTCTGGGTATGGAACCTACAGCGATTTTAATGCACACTATAGTTTGAGAACCTATGATTCCAAGAGCTCTAAAAACTTCACACATAGAGGAATAAATGAGAAGAGAATGATCATTTGAAGTACATTTGAAATTTTTTGTTTTTAGAGATCTCTATAGAAGAAAAATTGAGTGATGAGGTATATTTCACAGCCTGGCATAGCAGGATAATAATTCAAGTCCCAACTGGGTATGCAGATACCACCCAATGCAAGCTGAAATTCAACAGGCCTTATGACAAAGGGACTCTTACTTTAAGGTAAATAGATCATAATTCGTGTAGTAAAGGAGCTGAATATTGTGTGTTCTATGAGCCTGGCATAATAGAGATACATTAGGATATATGATACCTCTAGATATTACAAGTAGTATCACTAAGAACAGAAAGCATTGTTAAATCACAGATGGTAATTAATGATCAGTAGAGATTTGCTCAGTAAAGAAATATTTCAAAATATGAGTCTCACACAAAAAACCCATAAATATGTATGAAGACTAATCTTTCATAGCTGAAACATAAAGTTTGTAGTAAAGTTTAGAGCTTTTAAATTTTACACATTTCATTGATTAGATATTCCCCAAACATTTTTGAAAGGTGGTGTGGTGGAATTAAAAACATCCAAAGGTGGCATTGAAGATGGAAGGACATTATTATTCACTCATGACTAAAGGAATCCCACAAACTATGATAATTGAAAGAGGCTTTGAAATATGTCTTGGGAGTTTAGCTTTCTTCTAGGAAAATTAATGCCTTATTTGTTCACATAGAGCTGTGGGGCATGGAATCTAGTCTTATTAATTGTAACATTATTTATTAAATGCATGTGTTTTCATAGACATTATGTGATAGAGGTGGTGAAATGTATAGTTTATCTTAGCTACATAAGGTTTTCAGAATGTCAAGAAGGATTATTCTGAGGATGTGGCTATGGTCATAGCCAAACCAAATACATGGAAAGTATGGGGACAAACTGTAGATGTATATATTTATTTCTTGAAAGCCCTCAAATGTTCAATTTAAAATACTTACAGCTGAAACACTGAAAGCTAAATTCCATGAATGAGGTTCAGTTTTTTTTAAAAAAGAGAAAGAAATAATATGGTGCTGCCTCAAAAATCTGACTTTGTAGGAAACCCAGGAAGCAAGTTTTTCTATCTCTGTGCCAAAGATCAGCACATAACATTGACTGTGCCAGAGACTAAGGAAAGCCATCATCTTCCTCCTAGCCAAATCTTCCACCTGAGTTTTCTTTTCCTTTTAATATCTATTTGCAGTTTATAAGTAGCAAGAACTATATTTAGGTAAAATTTTGAATCAGCTTCAGCATTGAGCTCAGTAAATTATTTACTATGTAAATAAATCAAAGACAAGAAAAAGGGAAATGTATAAGATTTGAAAAATTACTTCATTCTCCAACTTCATTGAGTATCTACTGTGTACCAGGTACTAAACTAAGTATCGGGGTAAAGAAATAAAAGACACAATCCCTGCAACCAATAATCACCATCTAATGATGACAAAAGACAATTACAGCTAGGGGAATATCAGGGGAAATGTTGTAGAAGAAGAGACATTTCAGGTAAAATCCAAAGGACAAATAGAAACTAAGAAATGACAGTGAGGTAGTACATTCCAGTGAGGACAACAGCATGTACATAGACAATTATGCATATAATCATGACACATTTATGAGAATTAAGTTTTGGATATACTCCCTCTGAGAATAGTTGTAGTAGCCACCAAGATGAACCAATACCATTAGGATTTTGTAAGTTCCTGGAAAAAATAAATTAATGCTAAGGAAATCTGTTTGTACAGCCCATAGAGAAACATATTTTTAGTATTTATTTTTTTAATATTCAATAAATATTTACTAAAGTATTAAAATATTTAATAAATTAGAAGCCATGGTCAAGATTTTATTAACTAGATTGGTAAATTCTAAAATAGAGGAATCTGGCACCTCATACTACTACATTTATTTAGGATAAGTATCTTATTTTTCTTATTATAGGTTTACCATATTCTGGGAGCTTTTTAAGAGGAAGAAAAATGGAGAGCAAGGCATTATTTTAGCCTTTGTTTTAGTCTCTCTCTCTCTATATATATAGAGAGAGATCTAAATAGAATACTACTTGTGTAGTGTATGAATCAAATATCTTTTTGAAACTAAATAGATACATGTCTAATGAATAGAGTATGAAATGTTTCACAGACATCTAAAATGTGTCATGCAAAGATAGGGAAAAGACTAAAGCAGCTACAAAAGAGAAAGTGAAAAATGAAAGTCTAGCCAAAGGTGGGAATCAGACCGTAGGTGAATAGAAGAAATATATATGATCCTTGGAATTTGCAACTGTTTGTAAGGACATTGGGTGTAGGGTGGCTAACTTCAGAGTTACATTATAAGAAAATGTGTGTAACCTTGCTGTTTAATAATCTTAGCCTCACAGACCTGAAACAAATTATTTTATGATATATATTATATAAATAAAACATTTTATAGAAGATATCCATAACCATTTATATCAGATATATATATATATATATATGTTTATAATAAGCAACTAACAAATATACAACAAGGCTGATATTCTGCTACTCAAGACTTTAAGTTTACCCTCTCCCTTATTCTGAAGCACCTCCCATAGCAATGAATTTCACTTTTGAAGATAATATTTAAATGATGGAGCTTGATGCTGTTCACAAGAATGGATTCTTGCATGATCTGAAAATATAATTAATCAATCTCATAGCTGGGTCGCCTTTGTAGTGATGACCAGGAAGTACCTGAATATCCCCTATTTTGAGAACAAGTTTATAGGAATATGTCAAAAACACAGAAAGAAAATAAAAATAGCAACTAAAGTACTGCTCTACATAATTTCAGCATTTGTTGTGACAGTAGATTCTATTCACTGTCTTGAATAACATTTCGAATGTCCCTTGTAACACCTTCATTCTTGTCACCAGCATTTAAAAATATTAAATTTATCTAAAAAACTATTCTGGGACTTCCCGGGCAGTCCAGTGGTTAAGACTCTGGCCTTCCACTGCAGGGGGCATGGGTTCTATCCCTGGTTGGGGAACTGAGATCCCACATGCTGCACAGTGCAGCCCCCAAAAATAAATAAACAATAAAAATCTATTTGAGCCTTTTACTGTAACCTCTATACCCATATATAAAAATTAACTCAAAACAGGTCAAAGACCTAGACATAAGAACTAAACATAAAAAGAAAACACAGGGTAAAAGATTCATTAAATATGGTAGTGATTTATTGGATGTGACATTAGAAGCATTGGCAACAAAAGAAAAAAAGGGATTCAATGAGCTTCATCAAAATGAAAAACTTTTGCATCAAAAGGCATCAACAGAGTGAAAAGGCAACCCACAAGATGGGAGGAAATATTTGCAAATAGTGTATCTGATGAAGGATTAATATCCAGAAAATATTTTTTAAAAAACTTCTAAAACTCAACAAAAATAATCTAACTTAAAAAAATGGGCAAAGGACTTGAACAGACATTTCTCCAAAGAAGATTTACAAATAGCCAATATGCACAAGAAAAGATGAACGTCACTAATCATTATCAGCATTATCAGAATGCTAAATCTCAACCAAAATGAGATACCACTTCATATTCATTATAATGGCTACTATTAAAACAAACCCCAGCAAACAATACTGTTTGAAAGGATGTGGAGAAATAGGAACACTTGTGCGTTGCTGGTGGGAATTTTAAAGTGATGAAGGTCCTGAGGAAAATGGTATGGTATTTCTTCAAAAAAAAAATTAAACGGAACGACCATATGACCCAGCAATTCCACATCTCGGAATATACCCCAAAGAGTTCAAAACAGTTGAGTGCAAGTTGTCAAACAGATCTTTGTACACCATGTTCATAGCAGCATTTTCCACAATACTCAAAAGGTGAAAATAACCCAAATGTCCATTGAAGGTTGAATGGATAAACAAAATGTGGCATATACATACAATGGAATATAATTCAGCCTTTGTAAAGAATGAAATTCTGTTATATGCTACAGTATGGATGAACCTTCAAAACATTATGCTGACTGAAATAGGCCAGACATAAAAGAATAAATGTTGTATGATTCTACTTATATAAGGTAAATAGAATAATACACAGAGACATAGAATAGTGGTGGTAACAAGTGACAGGAGGCAGAAGAATAGGAAGTTATCATTTAATGGATACAGTTTCAGTTAGGGATGATGAAAACTTATGCAGATTTATAGTGATGATGGTTGCACAAAAATGTGAATGTACTTAATGCTACTGAATTTTACACTGAAAAATGGTTAAATTGGTAAATTTTATGTTATGCATATTTACCACATTTTTTTAAGTGTAGGGGAAAATATCTGTCTACACCATTGATTACTTGAAGTTATTATAAAGAAGGGAAGAAATTTCACTAATATTTTGGCAATATCATTGTTGGCCGGATACTTTCTGGGTCCTTTATGTAGATTTTTTTCATATAATTTTCATAATCTACACTACATACTTTGAATGATTTCAAAGATGTTGAAATTCTCACTTTAACTTAAAATTACATTACATGTAAGTAGCAGGTACAAGATTTAAAAGGCTGCGTCTCTCGCCACAAAATTCAGTCTGAGTATAATTCTGACAACCTAAGGGGATGTATTTTCCTACATTCAATAATAAAAGTGTTTTGTCTACTTAATTTTAATTTTGCATAATAAATTAGTGCTATCATGACCAACTAACTTTTCACAAGAATAAAGATGATCACAGTTTGTTTATGATAGTCTTATTTCTGTTATATGTACCTAGTAATTACAGAAAATTTATTGCATGTTAAATTATAACATATACATACTTAAATGTATTTAGTTGTATATTTTAAAGATGATTGTTATTATAACAAACATAAGAATACTGCAAGATAAGTTACTATAATTTGTCCCTTTATGTTTGCTAGAAGCATATACAGTAACCCCAAACATACAAAGTTATAGAGGAAAGCATTTCTGGTAAATGCCTTGTTTTTGTAAATGTGTAGTATATTCAATTTACCAATTGAATACTTAAGAATGATTAAGCGAAGTCTGTCTTGTCACTATTAATAAATAAATATATCATAAAGTTATAATCCATTGAGAAATATTTAATAAATTTTGATGAACATGGATTTCTAAGTGATGTTAGAACATAATCCATATATATAAGTACCTGGGGACCAATATATTTTCATTATAAATCATGTTCCAAATAAGTTACTTCGTCTTAATACCCTATTTTCTTAGAAAATCATATCAAAATAAGATATTGAAAAGAGGAAATTTCTTAAATGTAATCTTTTAGGTTACCTCTTAAGAAATATTTTTAAGGAAATAATGTTTTCTATCTTTACTAAGGCCTTTTATTTTCAAATGTGTGTGATTCAATCTTTTTCTCAAAATGGCAAGTGGAACAGAAGGGTATTTGTGGTACATTTTAATTTTTTACCCAAAGGATTATGTAGTAATAAGGATTATAGTTCCTTTTTAAAATAAGTAAAAATAATTTCTATATTAATTTCTCGAATGTTCCATACTTTTAAGCTATATGCTTTTAAAAAATTTTTCAAATGCACTTACATAAATATAACTGAACATGTATTCTCACATAAAGCCTGCTGAAAAAGTGAGTTTTAAAACAAATTTAGGATGAATTTTAATTATATTTACCAAAACCGTCATCAACAAACCAATAAGGCAGAACTGGGCTTCACTGTCATTTTAAACTCTGATTAAAAATCAAGACAAAAAGGTCTCCCCTAGCGGTCCAGTGGTTAGGGCTCGACGCTTCCACTGCAGGGGGCATGCGTATCCCTGGTCAGGGAACTAAGATCCCGCATGCCGTGTGGTGCAGAAAATAAAATAAAATAATTAAAAAATAATCATATTTGAAAAAAAATGAATCAAGACAAAATAAAAGCAGAGCATTTAAATTCCTCCTGATGAGAAGCAGCTGTGGCATCCTGCTGGAAACTAGGTCTTCTTCATCCAAATGCTAACTTTTATTAGGGTGTTACTGGTTATTAAACATCGTTGTTTCATTTTGTTTAAAAGACTGAATTAATGGGAGGGACTAAGATACTAAAAATCAGCAAAGACAACAACGAGAAACTTAATTTAGATTAAAAACCTTAATTTAACAGACTGGATGACAAGAAATGTATTAGATAGCATAATCTTTCCTCCTTAGCAGAGAGGTCCTCCTAAAATATTGATACTGTGATGTGTTTATCTAATGTGCATAAAATAAAATCTATTTACTAGATAATGATTTTCTTCTTAAAGTGTGAGACTTAACTATTCACACATTATTCACATGTAGAATTTAAATTCCTTTATCTGGAATTTGAGAATAAAAGTAAGAAAAAAATCAATGTATTTTCTAAGAAGTCAGGTAGATAAAATAGGGAAAAGAACAAAGAAAGTGGTAAAACACAGGGATACCAGAGTGATTTGGGAAACAGTGAAGGCAAAGTGGGAAGTAGAAGAGAAATGGAGAGTTTCTGTTTGACAGGTATTAAAGTTTTAATATACAAGATGAATGTGTTCTAGAGATCTGTACAACATTGTGTCCATAGTTAACACACTATACTGTGCACTTAATGTGTTAAGAGAATATATATCATGTTAAGTGCTCTTAACAACAACGATAATGATAATAATAATAAAAGTAGAAGGCAATGAATGATACACATGGATGAATAAAGTAACCCATTAATGGCTAACAAAGAGATCACCAGCAAATGAAAAATAAATGAGACAGATGGCACAATATGTAGTAGAAGGAGGGAATTAAAAGTTTGCTCATATACTGATTGTGTTATTTAACTGCCAAATTTTAAACTACTAAAGTATATGGTGTGGTATTTGAGCAAATATGATGAACAGTTTATAGTGGTAGATGTATCAAAGACATAATAGAAGGGGATTGCTCTGTTAAACAGTAAATGACCCCATTCTTGTGTATGTATTCTTTTTCTCAATTGCATCATATTTTCCCTTTTGTAAATGCTATCACTGTTGTTACCAGGGAGAGTACTACCTGCAGAAGAATAAATTATGTTCTTTTTAAACAGTATATTATTTTTAGATTACTATGTAAATGTTTTTCCATGATTAAAGCAACTCAAGGCATGCCTATTATATGCTTATATTTACATAAATTCACACAGATGGTCAGACTGATTTATTTTAATTGTTATGTTGTGAGTCCTAATCAAAGTCCTTGTGCATGCGATTAGCCTTGGGAATAGAAGGCTAAACAGAAGTACAATGTTGAACTCTCGGCAACTTCTTCCTTCATTTTAAACATTATTAGAGTTGTTTTTAGTCATTAATTTTGTAACAAAGGATATTGATATGTGTTCAAGGTGTAATAGAGAGCTTCAAGATTTAACTCTGTATGATGACATTTCTTAACTCAGTGATGTTAAAGGATCAGGATGTGTGAAATGTACATCTAGATTATGCCTAGTGATGCTGTGCATCTCTGTCATTTTTGGTCAGAGGCAAATAATAGGACGTGGGGAAATTGCTGTACTCCTTCCTAAGGTTGTGGTGTGGAACATTTACAGGTCTGCATGAACAGCTGGGCACTTTCTCAGTTCATCGTTTGTGAGTTGTTTCACCAGTCCTGTCAACAGTTATTCCTCTAAGAAGCAATCATCTGCATCTTGCAGTCCTCTAGGACTACAAAGTCATCCTGCAACTAGCAGTTAGATTGACGCTGCTTACTTGATCCTCAAAATGGCATTATGTTGTGATATAACCTTCAGTTGCCACACGGAAATCGGGTCCAGTAGTCATTGGGAAGCTCCGAATGTTTGGCATAGCTGTATTCTTTAGTTTAAGCACTTGCCTTATGCTTTTCCCTGTACTTTTTGAATATTAATGGTTATCATGGGGCATAAGAGATACACATCTTAATGAGCAAAACTAAAGAGGCATTCTAATGCTCTTGAACTGACAAGCTAGAGACTGAGATGGGCTCTACACAGATGACTTTTTTTTTTTTTTTTGAATGGGAATATAATAGCCTCTGGAGATACTGGTCAGGACAGATAGATGTTTCTTCAGGTCTACTTAGACACTAGAGATTTATGATATGAATCTATTATAATATATTTCACCTGCTCCTTAAATCTGGAACAAAGAAGTGCCCTTGATTTGAAGGGAAATTTTTTTTAAAGGCACAACAATGTGAAATAGATGATTTGGACATTTTGCTGACACTTGGGAAATTTTTGTTTGGAAAGGAGCATTTTTCTTGCTTCTAACTCAATAGCCAGAACCAGTGACTTTGACCAAGTGACATAGGATATTAATGTAAGGATTATAATTGGAAGCCAAAATTTAATCACAAAGCACTCTCAGCCTGTCTGGCTGTCTCTCTTTCTCTCCATGTATGTGTGCATTTTATTAATCTTAACTAATAAAATCTTTAATCCCTACAAAATAAATGAACTATCACCTATTATTGATGGCACAATATAATTTTTCTAGCCATTGTTTTCTGAATATACCTCAGTAATAGAGCTCTGTGATTAAAAAAAAAAATAGCTGTAATTGATACCAGGTTTTTTTGGGTTTTTTTGTTTTTGCTTTTGGAAATCTTGGAACAATCATGTATTATTTGATGCATAAATATGTATGTAACAAATTTGTAAGTTATAAAGCATAATAACAACAGATATCAATGAAACCACAACCATTACTGCTACCTTATTACTCTTCCCCATTCCATTGTCATGCCTCTCATTGTAGTGAAAAATTAATCTTTTGAATTTTTTAAAATTCGGAAATTTGTTCACATGCTATATGTATGTAATTACTATATGTATGCATTCTCACACAATGCATTATTAATTTTATTTACTTTGAGCTTTTAAAAGTTTTAATACTTTAAGAATTTTTTGATATTTTTATTTATCATTCACCATTATGTTTCTAAATTTTATCCATGTTATTCCTATGAAGTTCTTTTCATTTGTTGCCATTATTTTATAATATTATGCTACATAAATACATTATGATTTATTTGTATATTTTCCTATACTTTGGGGGCAGTTTCCATTTCTTGTTAATACAATGTTGTTTTGAATATTCTTGTTTTCTAGGGCACATTTGCAGGAGTTTGCCTAGTTTAGAAGTGGAGTTGCTGGTTTTTAGTATTTGCACATATCATTTTATATAAGATAATGCCAAATTTTATAAGATAATGCCAAATTTGTTTCCAATATAATTACATCAATTTTTTCTGCTAGCAGTATACATAGTTCCCTATGTTCTATATTCCCACCATTTTTGGTATTGTCAGACATTGCTAGTCTCATGAATATAAAAGTTTCTTATTAGAGTCTAATTTTGCATATTCCTAATTAGTAATGAGAGAGCATCTTTCATTTGCTTTTCTTGTTTGGTTAATGTTCTAAGTAAACTCTTATGTTTGAATAGTATTTCTATGCCAAGGCCCATAAGAGATTCTTTCATTTTTTCTTTTAAAGATTTTGTAGTTTTTGTTTTCCTTAAGTCTTTAATCTATTTGAAGTTGACTACCGTGGATCTCATGAACTAGTTTCATTTTCTTTTCTCTATATGAATAAATAATTCTCCCAGTAACACTAATTAAACAATCTCTTCTTTTCTCATTTATTAATAACTGCCATGATTCTTCTGTCATATATTTCCTGTTCTTCAATTAATGGATGTTTTAAATCTGTTTTGACTATTCCTGTTTCAAGACCACGTTCAATTAAATATTTCAGTTTTCTAATAAATCTTTATTTCATAAAGATCTTCCAAACTTGCTCTTCTTCAGGAACCTCTTAGTTACTCCTGGGACTTGCAATTCCATACAAATTTTACAAAAAGCCTGCTAAAAATGTTATAGCAATTGCATTGAATCTATAGGTCAATGTTGAGAAAAATGACTGGGTAGATTCTTACAACCTAAGAACATTGTATGTGTTCTCTATTTATGTCTCATATGAAGTTTGTAATTTTCCGCAAAAATGTCTTACTGTATTTTAGATTATTCAGAGATGACATATTTTAATCACCATGACAAATGATGTCTGATATTTTCCTTTTGAATGTGTCCTCAATATTTATTTTAGTTCTCCAAAAATGCAATTAATATTTTTACATTTATACTACATTCAGCAACTTTCTTAATACCTGTTTTAATATTTTTATGAATATTTTAGTCCCTACACAATTATATCATCCTTGAATAATGGCAATTTATTTCTTTCCTTCTAATCCTTGTAAAGTTAATTTTTGTCTTATTCCATTGGGTATGTTTTCCAATACAATGTGAAGAGACAACTGTGTTGTCATCCTTGTATTTGTTGTGATTTTAAATGGAACACTTTTAAGGTTATCTCTATTAAATTAAGGATACTTCTAGTTTGCCAATAGTTCTTTTCATGGATAAAATTTGAATTAATAACTTGATATGCCTGCATTTATTGAATTAATCACTTGGTAATCACATTTACAGATTTTTCAGTGATAGACCAACCTTGGCAATTTTAGAATAAACCAATTATAGTCATGCTTTATCACCTTTTCATGCACTGCTAGATTAAGTTAATAATATTTGTTCAGGATTTTTACATCTATATTTATAAGGAGAAGTGGCCTATAGTTAACCTTTCCATTATGTCCTCGTCTAAAGTTGATAATGAAAATACACCACCTCATAGAATGAGTTGGAGAGTATTTCTTCGTTTTAATTCGTTTAGTTTATGTAAGATTTAAATTGTCTCTTCTTAGAATTACATTAAAATTACTCATAAAACATTCTTGTCCTGAAATTTGCCTTTTGGAACATTTTTAAAAAACTGATTCAATTAGTTTATTTATTTGTTTAAGTAATGTTTGAGCTTAATTTCTTTCTAATTCAGATCCGGTAGCATAGATTTTCTAAGAAAGTGTCCTTTTTTTCCCAAATAGCAGATGAACTGCTTTCACTTTTTCATCAAAGTCTGAGATATAACTATATCTACATATACACACACAATCATTTCTTAGCATTTCAATTTCTATAATGATTCTGATTTGTTACATTAGATAGTTAAAAGAGATTAATTTATAAGCATATGCATATATTAAGAAATGTATCACTATAGTTTATTTGCATTTTATTTATGATACAATTGATACCGACTTTTTTTTTTTTTTTTTTTGTGGTACGCGGGCCTCTCACTGTTGTGGCCTGTTCCGTTGCGGAGCACAGGCTCTGGACGCACAGGCTCAGCGGCCATGGCTCACGGGCCCAGCCGCTCCGCAGCATGTGGGATCTTTCCGGACCGGGGCACAAACCCACGCCCCCTGCATCGGCAGGCGGACTCTCAACCACTGCGCCACCAGGGAAGCCAATACCGACTTTTTGGTGGTACGCGGGCCTCTCACTGTTTTGGCCTCTCCCGTTGCGATACCGACTTTTAAAATTTTTTTCGGTATCTTATTTATATCCTAGTATGTGACTAATTTTCTGTAGGTGCACTCTATGTTCTTAAGAATGAACATTCCTCAATTGTTGGTTTCAGGGTGATATATATGTCTTTTAATCTAGCTTGGTAAACCTTTTATTCAAATCTTTAAATATATATTTATTTATAGAGATAAAAATACTTTTGTGGTCTTCTCAGATTTTGAGAGAGGAATGTTGAAATCTCTCACTATAATAGTGGTTGTCAATTTTTCCCTATAGTTGGCAGAGAACTTTTGCCCTGTTTGTCCCTTTTCTAGCCTATAGCATGGGACACAAATGTCACCTTCTTGGACCAGGAGCATGAGGACTATATCTAAGTGTGACTGAGAGATGAGGTGCAAGAAACCTGGTCCTTGAGGAATTTGAAGGCAAATTTCTAATACCAGCACTGGAAGTTTAAATGTATAAAAGGAAAAAAAAAAACTACTTCAACCATTGCTATTTTAAATTGTGTAACACATATAGCTCTAACTAATCTCAGGATACAATTTTATTAGTTGTAAACAAATATACAATTGCTATATAATCCTGGTTAATTGAACACCGATCATTGTGTAGTGACCCTCACTTTCCTATTTATATATATAGGAAACTTTTGGGCTGTTTATGTTTTGTGTATGTTTATTGTAAATAGCATATTGTGGGGTGTTATTTGATTTTCCATTTGGACTTTCTCTGCTTTTGTTTAACTGAAAAATTTAGTCCTTTTGATGATTGATATATTTTGACTTATTCATCTTACTTAGTGTTTTATGGTTGTCTCACTTTTTAAGACCCTTCTTCCTCCTTTCTTTCTTTTTTTTGGGGGAGGGGCCTCTCGCTGTTGTGACCTCTCCCGTTGCGGAGCACAGGCTCCAGACGCGCAGGCTCAGCGGCCATGGCTCACGGGCCCAGCCCTTCTGCGGCATGTGGGATCTCCCCGGACCGGGGCTCGAACCCGTGTCCCCTGCATCGGCAGGCAGACTCTCAACCACTGTGCCACCAGGGAAGCTCTCTTCCTTTCTTTTTCATAACAATTGTAAATGTTAATTTTTTTTCCCTATTTTTCATTGACTTTTACCTTGTAAAATTGGGAAGTTGTGGCTTTTGGCTGTCATTTTCCATGCATCCTTTAATATTGATGTTTGGCCTCTGAATGATTCAAACACCTAAGGACTCTCACTTTTTCAACTCTAATCTGTTTTATAGATCATTCTGTTCATGACTTTACTTTCTTCTTTGTAGCCAAACATATTTGATATTACACAGGTAACTTTTTCAAAAAATATTTATTTATTTATTTGGCTTGCTGGGTCTTCATTGCAGCCCGCTGGATCTTTGTTGCGGCACGTGGGATCTTTTTAGTTGCGGCATGCGGAATCTTTAGTTGCGGCATGTGGGATTTAAATTTTAATTAAATTTTAATAAATTTATAACATTTTCGGGGTTTAAACAACAAAAATTTGTTGTCTCACAGTTTTGGAAGCAAGAAACCCCAAATCAAAGTGTCACTAGAGTTGGTTTCTTTTGAGAGCTATTAAGGAAAGATCTGTTCTAGGCCTCTCTCCTTGTCTTGCAGATGGTGTCTTCATGTTCACCTGGCAATTTTCTGTATTTTTACATCATCTTCCCCAAACCACTTTTTTTGTTTTTCCCACTATTCTTTCTTGCATCTTAGACCATCCTTCTTGTATATGTATTTTTTTCTTCCTGAAATATATCTTTTAGACATTTCTCTGGGGAAGAATTATTTGTGGAAAAAATTAACTTTAGTTTGTTAGAAAATATAACTATTTTACTCATTATTAATATATGGTTTACCTGTACAAGCAAATTTAGGTTCATGGCTATTTTTTCATCCAGTCTTCTGGCTTCCATTGTGGTTGATAAGTCTGCAGTTAATCTGTTGGTCTATCACATCGTTATTAGTACTTCTTTTATGTTCTTTTTATATGCTACTTTTTTATCAATAGTCTCTTGTAATTTTATTATAATTTATATTTTTTCACACATATTATGGATCCTATTTCTATGACTTTATCTCTGATTAGTTCTGGGATTCATTTGAAGGATTTTTAAAGGCAGTAAGTTTTAGTCAGTACTATTAAAACCTTAATATTACCACAAGTTTTCCAAATGGAGAGGATTTTTCCTCAAGAAGGATGAGGCCTACTGATTCTAGATAAAAGAAAATCTGTGTGGCATTAAAAAATTCATTTATGTAAAACAATAAAAATCAGTTTGGGGAGAACAAAGATGATTTTATGTAAGAATTTTTTTTTCTCCTTCTTATTTTTCTAAACTAAAAATTGCTGAACTTTCTCCCAAGTTTAAGTAGGCGCTAAGTCATCTTATGTAGACAGCCAGGTAAAGGAAAAAAGTTACAAAATAAAAAGAGAGATGGTTCCTCTTTCCACGAGCATACAGAGGGTGCTTCACTATTTCCGGCTTATTAACTCTAATTTGATTTTTTCTTCTCTTAAAAAAAAAAAAAAAAAAAGATGTGGGAAAGTAAGTTATATTGATGTTATAGGAATAAATATTTTCAATATTAAAATTATTCACAAATTCACAGCTCAGATTTAACCTTGAAAATAACAACACCTCCATTTAAAATTATTATCTTAAAGCCCTAGTACCAGTTTGTTCACTCATTCACTTATTCAAATATGTATTAAGCTAATAATGCAGGTTATTAATCTACCCCTCTTTTGAATTTTTCTTGACACCTGCTGAATAAATTAACCAAAAATATAATGGAGTCTCACTTTAAATTAAGGGGGAGAAAAGGAAATGATAATTTTTTCTTAAAGTATTATTTTTAAAAAGTATAATGGGGGAAATATTTGTAAACCCGTATATAATGGTATGCTCTATTTTTAAACTCTCATATATTTAGATCTTTTCAGAAGCAAGAAGTAGGTTAAATAGAATTCAATGCCATCCTTGAAATATTGATCTTGTAGTTGTAAATTACTGCAACAAAGTTAACCCCTATCCATAGTCATTTTGGCTATTGCCTATAGGTACATGTCCCACTGTATCTGTATTGTACGGAGTTTAGAAATAACCCAACTTCTTACTGCAAATCTTTTATAATGAGGACAATTTTAATCCTCAGTTTCTTTTTGTAAGCTGTTCTTACTGAGAATCTGTTTCATTGATAATATTTTAGTTTCTTTAAAAGTAACCATCTTTTGAGGTATCTTTGATATTTTTGAAGGATTGCACTAAGCAAAGCAATGATTTATAATCTACTTTTTCATTAAAATTTATAAACTATCATGGTTGAATATATTTACTATCCCTGTGTATTAATATTTTGAAGTTAAATTTCATGACATAAAATACATTAACTAGGCAGATAGTGTAAAAAATATTTAATACATATTCGTGTTCATTGAGGATACCAGAGTTTAACTCAGAAGTTAATGTGTCTACCCTGCTAATGTTTAATGAAGGGATGTGGCTGTGAATTACAAACAATAACCACAATTAGTCTCATTGGTCATTTTTGTTTTAAAATAAGGATGTATATATACAGGGCCAGAAAGTTAATTTTTAAAACTCCTATGCCTTCTTGAAGCTTACTGTCTAAGTAGCTAACACTAAATTAAGCAAAATTGGACTAGGCAAAAAATATTCTGTAGAAAAGAAAATCCTTGAATTACTTTAATGAAAGGAACAAATTCTTACTTCCAAGTACATGTTTTGGAGTTAGACGACTCAACTTGAAATGACTTTGGGCAAATTTCCTCATTTTTTTAAGTCCCCACCTCCCTTCCCCCCACTCCTCCTCCCACCCCCAAGGTTTTCTTTTTGTAATACGTGGTTATAATATCATCCCTAGCACTGCCCCTGTCATATGGCTCAGCTCCTTCCGAAGATGTCATTGTACTACCCCCCCACACACATACATTTTCCTTCGAGATTAGAATAATTTCGAGACTGAGAAATGGAGTAGTGAGTTAAAAATAGGTGAAAAAAAATTCAGTAATTCACCACGGGCTAATTTTACTTTGCTTGTATGTGGCAGAAAGATTTGGGATGATTATCATTTTTTTATTAGGATTTATCTTTTTCTGTCTTCTTTCCAAAAATCAAGTCTTCAAGCAAACATTTGCATTCAAGTGAGAGAATTTCTAGAAGCTCAGGTCTTTTATTTTACTCAGGCAGTAATATGTTAGGAATCACAGGACTTGATTTGGAATCACAGATCTCCTAGAACCTGTGGATTCTGTTGTTTCACATGATACATTATAGTAGTAAAACCTAAATCACAAGGTCATTATGAGGATTAAATTAGAAGATATGTACAAAATGCCAAGTAAGCAGACACAGTGCAAGAGATGCCAACAATTATTAGTGTATATTAATTAGAAGTGGGTGGAGATATCACACCTATTTATGGAAGTGATCTTAAAAATTTATTTTCATATTTTATAAACAACTTAAAACCCAAACTAGAATTATTGATTTTTATTTTTAGAATTTTTACTTTTTGTAGAAGAAAACTACTATCAGAGTTTTATTGAAATATACAAATATACATATTTTACACATGAAATTCACAACACTATGCATGATCCTTCCTTATGTAACACATTTTATCATTTCACTATCCATGTTTGAAGATGTATTAATAGTTTTATAATTTGCATCAAGTGGGAAGTACATAAAAATAAAGGCTAATGCTTATTGAATGCCTAGATTACCTATTCAAAATGCTTTATATGTAGTGTGTAATTTAATTTAAATTACACTCCTATGTATAGTGATATAGAGAAAGACAGAGACACTGAAGCACAGAGAACTTAAACTGCCCATTATCAAGAACCATAAAATAGATGTTAGAAGATAAAAGTAAATAGTAGACTTTAGAGCCAGTATCTCTTTATAATACTGTTACCCTCTACTAAAAGTATTGACTGAGAAAAAAGTGAATTATTCTCCATATACTAGACAACTTCAACATTTAAACATATATTTTCTATGTTTTTCTATATGAGTCTAAATAATTGAGTAAACATCTGTTTTACATACCTTAAATTATGTGGACATAGAAGTAATCTTCAAACTATTTTTTTTCAGTATTAAAACCAAAAAAATTAAAACATCTATTTTGCCTTATTTTTAGAAAAATTTTTAAATGTGTATCTGAATGGCTAATGGAAAATAAGTTGTAAAATACTCTTGGTATTTTATGTAAATGGTGGCTGAGATAAATTGCCAATTCTGATTTCAGCTCATTATGTGATTGGACATTGAGAAGAGTAAAAGTTAAATCTGCAGAGTGACATTACAGTTTACTTTTTATAAGCTTAATTTAGATGTATGGCAATTATATTCTTTAATACTCTTTACATTTTGAGTTAATTTGATGTATGATATAAGGAGTGGTCAAGTTTCATTCTTTTGCATGTGGTTGTCCAGTTTCCCTGACACCATTTATTAGAGACTGTTCTTTTCCCATTGTATACTTTTCACACCTTTGTCATAAACTAATTGACAATATATGAGTGGTTTTATTTCTGGCTCTGTATTCTGTCTCATTGATCTATGTGTCTGTTTTTATGCCAGTACCATACTGTTTTAATTACTATAGCTTTATAGTATACTGTGAAATCAGGAAACGTGATGCCTCCAACTTTTTCTTTCTCAGTATTGGTTTGGCTCTTCAGTTTTTTTTTCTGTGGTTTCATACAAATTTTAGGATTATTCTATTTGTTTGAAAAAATGCCATTGGAATTTTAACAGGGATTACATTGAATCTGTAGATTGTTTTCGGTAGTATGAACATTTTTACAATATTGATTCTTCCAATCCATGAGCACATCATATGCCTCCATTTATTTATGTTGTCTTCAATTTCTTTCATCAATGTCTTACAGTTTTCAATGTATAGGTTTTTTGCCTACTTGGCTGAATTTATTCCTAGGTGTTTTATTCTTTTTCATGCAATTATAAGTGAGATTGTCTTATTTTTCTTTCTGATAAGTTATTGGTTATAGAAATGCAAAAATTTTGTGTATTGATTTTATATACTGTAAATTTACTGAATTTGCTTATTCTAGCAGTTTTTTTAATGAAGTCTTTAGAGTTTTTATATAAATATCACATCATCTGCAAATAGTGGCAGTTTTACTTCTTTTCCAATTTGGATACCTTTTATTTCTTTTTCTTGCCTAATTGTTCTGGCCAGGACTTCCAAAATGATGTTTAATAAAATTGGCACAAGTGATCATCCCTGTTTCTTTTCTTAGAGGAAAGGCTTTCAGCTTTTCACTATTCAGTTGCTATTAGCTGTGGGCTTGTTATATATGGCCTTTTTTATGTTGAGGTATGTTCCTTCTATAAAAATGTTGTTGAGAGTTTTTGTCATAAATGGATGTTGAATTTTGTCAAATGCTTTTTATGCACCTATTGATATAATCATATGATTTTTATCCTTTATTTTCTTAATGTGTATCACATTGACTGATTTACAGATATTGAACCATTCTTGCATCCCTGGAATAAATTCATCAAATGTATTGTTAAATTCAGTTTGTTAATATTTGCTTTATATATTTAGATGCTCCTATGTTGGGTGCAAATACATTTTCAATTGTTATATCTTCTTGTTGGATTGACTTCTTTATCATTATGTAACACCCATCTTTGTCTCTTAGTATAGTCTTTGTTTTAAAGTCTATTTTGTCTAAGTATAGTTACTCCTGCTTTCTCCTGGTTCCCATTTTCATAGAGTATCTTTTATTCCATCTTTTCACTTTTAGTCTGTATGTATATCTAAAGTCTGAAGTGAGTCTATTTTAGGCAGATAGATGTGTTTTTTTTTTTTTTTTTAAATCCATTCAGCCACTCTGTGTCTTTTGGGGAATTTAGTTACATTTAAAGTAAGTATTAATAGGTATGTACTTGTCATTTTGTCAGTTGTTTTGTTATTGTTTATGTTGTTCCTGTCCTCTTTTTTTCTTTTCCTTTTTGTGGTTTGATGACTTTCTTTAGTGATATACTTAGATTCCTTTCTCTGATCTTGTGTGTATTTAACATAGGTTTTTGCTTTGGGGTTACTATGAGGCTTATAATAGAAACTTACATCTCTATCAGTCTATTTTAAACTGATAACAACTTAAGTTTGATCCCAGTCTAAGGTTCAACATTTTTACTCTACCCTCCATATTTTATGTTTTTGATGTCACATTTCACATCTTATTGTGTGTATCCCTTTACTAATTATTTTAATCAGTTATGTTTACTACTTTTGCCTTTAACCTTCATATTGCATTATAAGAAATATTCCATTCCTTTTACTATATATTTAACTTTCCAATGAGATTTACTCTTTCATATATTTTCTCCTTACTAATTAGAATCCTTTATTTTCAGTTTAAAGACGTTCCTTCAACATTTTTTTGTAAGGCTGGTTTAGCTGTGATGAACTCCTTTAGCTTTTGCTTATCTGGAGAAAACTTTATGTCTCCTTTAATTCAGAATGATAACTTTGCCAGTAGAGTGTTCTTGGCTGGAGTCCCCCCCAACCCCATTGAATATATCATGCCACTCCCTTTTGACCTGCAAAGTTTTTGTTGAAAAATCTGCTGATAGTTTTATGGGGATTCCCTTGTACATTACAACTTGTTTTTCTCTTGCTGATTTTAATATTCTCTTATTGTCTTTAAGTTTTGACATTTTAATTATTAACATGTCTTGATGTGTCTCTTTGAGTTACTCTTTTTTGGGGCTCTCTGGGATTCCTGGTCTGGATGTCTGTTTCCTGTCCCAGATTAGGGAAGGCTTTAGCCATTATGTATTCAAATAAGGTATTTGCCTCTTCCCTCTTCTCCGTCTGGGAGCCCTATAATGCAAATGTTAATTTGTTTGATGTCCCCTAAGTCTCTTATGCTATCTTCACTTTTTGTCATTTCTTTTTCTTCTATTTGGCACTCATATTTTCCATCTCTTTGTTGAAATTCTCA
The DNA here is from genome assembly GCF_059928025.1 of Delphinapterus leucas. Classification (NCBI taxonomy): domain Eukaryota; kingdom Metazoa; phylum Chordata; class Mammalia; order Artiodactyla; family Monodontidae; genus Delphinapterus; species Delphinapterus leucas. Next base: position 39,102,823 of record NC_143132.1, read on the forward strand.
CTGTGTTCATCCATTCTTCTCCCCAGTTTGGTGAGCATTTTTATGACCATGACTTTGAACTCTTTATCACATGAATTACTTATCTCCATTTCATGAAGGTTTTTTCCTGAGGCTTTATCTTGTTCTTCGAATTGGAACATATTCCTCTGTTTCTTCATTTTGCTTGATTCTCTGTGTTAGTTTCTATACAGCAGATAATACAATCACCTCTCCCAATCTTAAAGGATTGGCCTTGTGTAGAAGATGAAACTTGTCATTCAACCCTGCTTCAGCTCCTTATTGTCTTTCAAACCTTTGTGCTTGTCCACTCAGCCTATTATATTTTTAATAGTTTTCAATAGTTGAGGAAGTGCCAAGCCTGTCAGTATCCCTAAAAGACACCTCAGCACATAGAATCAGGTTTGGAAACCAGATTCTCAGGCAGTAGCTTTTAAAAGTATGTCAGTATTTATAGTCAGGTGGGGCTACAACCATAACCTCACTGTCCAGAGGATCTTGCCATGTCCCCTGGGCAGCAGTCACAAAAATCAGGACTCCAGATGAGTATATAAGCTTTTTTCTGGGATATAAGAGAAAGCTGGAGTGAGACAGAGGGAGAGTACCAAGATGGTGCCCACAGCATACACTCCTTGAGAGCGGCTCCATAGCCTACTAGATGTGTGTCAAACCTGAAAGTCTTTCCCTCAGGCCAAAGCTCCAGGACAAGCAAAGAGGCCTCCTTCACAGAAAGACTAGGGGTGTGCCTTAGTCTGTGCAGTGCCTTGTGGAGGGTGGTGCAGCTGCAGTCTGGTGGAACCTAGGAATGCAAGTGCCCTGGCCACCTGAGTCAGATGATCAAGAGTCATCCCCTGGGTGGCAGCTGCCCAAACCAGGGTACCAGATATAAAAGCCAGGTTACCAGCCATGTGTAAATCTCCCATCCAGGAGATACTTAAGCTCTGGATCACAGCAGAGGGAGAGCACAAAGATAGGTATCTGGAAAGGACTTCAGTCAGCCCCTAGAATCCTGCCTCTCAGGCCACAGCCATAATGATTAGCTTACAGGCTTCCTTCACAGAAAGACTGAGCTCCTGGGCCTGTTGCCTCTTGTTGTGCCCTGGGGGTGGTAGCTGTTTAAGAACGTTTTCTCTGTTAGTAATAGTTCTGTAGGACTCATGAGTGTAAGCCCCACTAGCTTCCAGAGCCAGGCAATATAGAGGTGTCCCCTGACAGAAGTCACTAAAATTGGGGTGCTAGACAGGCATAGGAGATTCTTTCTGAGTGACACTAATTATTACAGTCCCCTGGGACCAGGAGCCAAAATTCCCCTGGTCTCCAGAGTCAGGCAGTCAAGAGGCATTCCCTGGGTGGGAGCCACAGGGATCAGAGCACCAGACACGTGAAACAGCTCCCTCTCAGGAGATACTGGTGCTCTGGAGTGCAGGAAAGGAAAAGCATAAATATGGAACCTGCTAGCCTCCATGCCTAGATAGTGTTCCAACAGGATCCTAGATGCATATTTTAAATTAAATGCCTTTCCTTGAGCCGATGCTTTAATATAAGCAGGTAATCCTCCTTTACTTTCAGTCTGGGCACCATCAGCTGCCTCTATGTTAGGTTCTGGGGTGGGTAAGTCTGAGCATCACGAGGGCCCTTTAAGAGATGTTTCCCAGATGGCCACAATCTTGGGGGTCTCATGATGTGAGCCCTGTTGGTTTTCAAAGTTCTGGTGGCTTGTCTCTCACATGTAAGCCCCTTGTAGGGTTTGCACACTTTGCTCCTTGGAGATAAGCTCTGGGTTTTGAGTTTTCTCCCAGTTGTGGGCCACTGTGCTGTGGATAGGATTTATGGTGAGATTGTGTCCCAGCCTCTCCTACCCACTTTGATATGGTTTTCTTCTTGTTTGCTCAGTAGTCCTCACTCAGCCAGGCTTTAGGTTATTTTAAGAGGAAATTGTGTTATATGTAACTGTCACGAGAGGATGTGAGTTCAGGACCTCCCTACGTCACTGTCTTGAACCAGAACCTTAGTCAAATTACCAGAATTAGTCAACTCCTGGTTTAAACAACAATAACAACAACAACAATAAAAACCCCTCTGTTGTATACTTTACATTAAGTATAGAGAGTGGTAAATTAATTCTGTAAAAATAATCTATAAAACCTAACAACAACAACAAGGTGATATCCATGGGAAAAAATGATTTTACCCCAAATAGCTCTGATGCAAGTCATAAAGAATCTGGTTCTGGGGTGCCAAGAAAAAAACAAAGGTAAGATCATGAAAGCTTGTGTTCATTTTCTCTGATAGGATCATTTTTTACACAGTGTGAACTTATTTAATTTATCAACATGGCGGATACACAAAATATAATCCCTGCATTTGCGAATGATTGGCTACTGATAGAGCTCTACAAAACAAAAACAACAAACAAACCCCTCACTCTTGACCACTTTTATTAGCAAGTTTTTTACTTGCTAACGGATGCTAGATTAGAGAATTAAACCAGCCAAACACATAGTGTTTACATCTCACTGTTATTACCAGCACAGATTTTAAATGGCCCATATATCTATCTGTAACACTAAGGAAATATGTTTGTGTTGCTGAGAAGCAGGCTGTTTGCATGAAAATCCCAGTGGCTCAAAGGAACATAGCTTTGGAAGCTCAGAGATAGATCTGTAAAAAAAAAAAGGAAAAAAATTGGTCTAGGAGAAGGGAGGGCTGTATTCCAGTCTTCACTCTTATGGTAACTGACCACATGATCTTGGGCTTCTTCATTCCTATTTAAAAACTAAGTAGATTATTTTTAAGGTCACCTTCAACTCATAAAATTTATATCTCTGCAAACATAAGTGTTCACTGTCAGTATTAGGTGAACTAATATGGCTGCTTCTCCACATGAGATATCTTTCCTCAAAAAAAACCCCCATATATATGTGTGTATACATACACACACACACACACATATATTCTTTACATTTTGATGATTTTTCTTATGACTGAATATGGCAAGTAAGTTTATGCACTAGAAGTTTTATGCATTTGATAACAAAATATATTATTTGGAGACTTTTTGTAGACTAGTAATAAGTAAATAGTGATAAAAAAGGATCATTGCTGTTAAGGAAAATAGGCCTATGTGGTTGAGTCTCACACTACTGTAACTGACTGCAGCTTATGTAACATTAGATTTTCTTTTTATGCTTAGAAGGAAAAAACTCCATGGCCGCCTTCGGATTTGCATCATGTTTTACTAATTAGCATATCAGTAAATTACAACCTCATTTTCCTGAATGCATTTTCTTTTTGGAATCCTACTTATTTACTTCATATTAAAGATTCTTCAAATTTAACCACAGAACTTGAATTTACAACAAAAGCTGCCCTACTCCAATTTTGGAAAGTGTCCAAAAACCTTTAGAGTCATTCAGTCCATTTAACACTTGAAAAGTAAACCTGACTGAAGTCACTATGTGGCCAAGCTCTAAGTGAATAACATTCTCTCTGTGGCCATGCATAATTCTCTCTAGTTTTAATGCCAGTTGTGATTTTGCCTCAATAGAACACCCCAGAGCGTAAATACATGGTGGCTTGAATCATGCTTACTCTTAAAATATATATATATATGAAAATATATGAAATAATTATCAATATATTCAAATGAAAAATATTGGGATCGTCACAGATCAACAAAGAGGGAAAAAGAAAACAAAACTCTTGGTAGATAAAGAATTTTCATTAGGAACCAACAGACTTGTTGGCTCAAGACCACTAATAAAAAGGGTAATTTTTTATTTTGCTAGCATTACACAATGTTTTGAGGATAGAGGTCATGGAACAGGACACAGAATTTAATCAGCGCTCCTTAGTCATAGAGCACACAGGAACTTAAGGGTGTTTGTCCAGTAATGAGGAGATTCTTTGCTAAAGAAAGCACATTTGTAGAACTCAGTTTTCTCGGCAGAAGCCTCTTTTGTGTTTTTCCCCCAACTTTATTGAGAATAATTGACAAATGTAATTTTATATATTTGAAGTGTACAATGGGATGATTTGACATACGTATACATTGTGGAGTGATTACCAAATCCAAGATAATTAATATGTCCATCAGCTCAGACAGTTAAATCTCTCTCTCTTTTTGTGGTGAGAATACTTAAGGTTTGTTCTCAGTAGCTCTCAAGTATACAATACCATTTTTTTTTTTTTTTTTTTGCGGTACGCAGGCCTCTCACTCTTGTGGCCTCTCCCGTTGCGGAGCACAGGCTCTGGACGCGCAGGCTCAGCGGCCATGGCTCACGGGCCCAGCCGCTCCGCAGCATGTGGGATCTTCCCGGACCGGGGCACGAACCCGTGTCCCCTGCATCGGCAGGTGGGCTCTCAACCACTGCGCCACCAGGGAAGCCCCTACAATACCATATTATTAACTATGGTCACCATGCTGTATACTAGATCCTCACAACTTATTCTTCTTATAACTGAAGGATTGTGCCATTTAACCGGCATCTCCCCATTTCTCCCTCTCCCTACCCCCTGGCAATCATTCTATTCTGTTTCTGTTACTTGGCTTTTTTTTTTGTTGTTCACGTATGTGATGCCGTACAGTATTTGTCTTTCCCTGTTTGGTTTATTTTACTTACCATAATGCCCTCCAGTTTCATCCATATTGTCACAAATGACAGGATTTTCCTTTTCTTTTTATTGGTACCTTTATCTCGATGGACCCACTGTGCTCCCCAGCACGTGTGCTGGGCTTAGCTCTAGCCTTTGTTTTTTTGTTTTTGTTTTTTAAATTTTTATTGGAGTATAGTTGACTTACAATGTGTTAGTTTCAGGTGTACAGAAAAGTGAGTCAGTTATACATGTACATATATCCATTCTTTTTCAGATTCTTTTCCCATATAGGTTATTACAGAATATTGAGTGGAATTCCCTGTGCTGTACACTAGGTCCTTATTAGCTATCTATTTTATATATGGTAGTGGGTATGTGTTAATCCCAGTCTCCTAATTTACCCTTCCCTCACCCCAATGTTCCCCTTTGGTAACCATAAGTTTGATTTCAAAGTCTGTGAATCTGTTTCTGTTTTGTAAATAAGTTCATTTGTATCATTTTTATTAGATTCCAAATGTAAATGATATCATATGATTTTTATTCTTCTGATCTTCACTACAATCTCAGGCCTGATGAGTCATGGGGTGAGGTGATATTTTCTTTTTCTATTTGAATTTTATTTATTTTTATACAGCAGGTTCTTATTAGTTATCTATTTTATACATATTAGTGTATATATGTCAATCCCAATCTCCCAATTCATCCCACCACCACCACCACCCCCCACCGTTTTCCCCCCTTGGTGTCCATATGTTTGTTCTCTATATCTGTGTCTTTATTTCTGCCTTGCAAACTGGTTCATCTGTACCATTTTTCTAGATTCTACATATATGTGTTAATATACAATATTTGTTTTTCTCTTTCTGACTTACTCCACTCTGTATGACAGTCTCTAGGTCCATCCACGTCCCTACAAATGACTCAATTTCATTCCTTTTTATGGCTAAGTAATATTCCATTGTATATATGTACCACATCTTCTTTATCCATGCCATTCGTCTGTCGATGGGCATTTAGGTTGCTTCCATGACCTGGCTATTGTAAATAGTGCTGCAATGAACATTGGGGTGCATGTGCCTTTTTGAATTATGGTTTTCCCTGGGTATATGCCCAGTAGTGGGATTGCTGGGTCATATGGTAATTCTACTTTTAGTTTTTTAAGGAACCTCCATACTGTTCTCCATAGTGGCTGTATCAATTTACATTCGCACCAACAGGGCAAGAGGGTTCCCTTTCCTCCACACCCTCTCCAGCATTGTTGTTTGTAGATTTCCTGATGATGGCCATTCTGATTGGTGTGAAGTGATGCCTCATTGTAGTTTTGATATGCATTTCTCTAGTAATTATTGATGTTGAGCAGCTTTTCATGTGCCTCTTGGCCATCTGTATGTCTTCTTTGGAGAAATGTCTATTTAGGTCTTCTGCCCATTTTTTGATTGGATTGTTTGTTTTTTTAAAATATTGACCTGCATGAGCTGTTTATATATTTTGGAGATTAATCCTTTGTCCGATGATTCGTTTGCAAATATTTTCTCCCATTCTGAGGGTTGTCTTTTCATCTTGTTTATAGTTTCCTTTGCTGTGCAAAAGCTTTTAAATTTTATTAGGTCCCATTTGTTTATGTTTGTTTTTATTTCCATCACTCTAGGAAGGGGGTCAAAAAAGATTTTGCTGTGATTTATGTCAAAGAGTGTTCTTCCTATGTTTTCCTCTAAGAGTTTTATAGTGTCTGGCCTTACATTTAGGTCTTTAACTCATTTTGAGTTTATTTTTGTGTATGGTGTTAGGGAATGTTCTAATTTCATTCTTTTACATGTAGCCATCCTGTTTTCCCAGCACCACTTGTTGAGTAGGCTGTCTTTTCTCCATGGTATATCCTTGCCTCCTTTGTCATAGATTACTTGACCATAGGTGTGTGGGTTTATCTCTGAGCTTTCTATCCTGTTCCATTGATCTATATTTCTGTTTTTGTGCCAGGACCATATTGTCTTGATTACTGTAACTTTGTAGTATAGTCTGAATTCAGGGACTCTGATTCCTCCAGCTCTGTTTTTTCCCCTCAAGATTGCTTTGGCTATTTGGGTTCTTCTGTGTCTCCATACAAATTTTAAGATTTTTTGTTCTAGTTCTGTAAAAAAATGTCATTGGTAATTTGATAGGGATTGCATTGAATCTGTAGATTCCTTTGTGTAGTGTAGTCATTTTTACAATATTGATGCTTCCAATCCTAGAACATGGTATATCTCTCCATCTGTTTGTGTCATCTTTGATTTCTTTCATCACTGTCTTAGTTTTCTGAGTACAGGTGTTTTACCTCCTTAGGTAGGTTTATGCCTTGGTATTTTATTCTTTTTGTTGCAGTAGTGAATGGGATTGTTTCCTTAATTTCTCTTTCTGAACTTTTGTTGTTAATGTATAGGAATGCAAGAGATTTCTGTGCATTAATTTTGTATCCTGCTACTTTATCAAATTCATTGATTAGCTCTAGGAGTTTTCTGGTGGCATGTTTAGGATTCTCTGTGTATAGTATCATGTTATCTGCCAACAGTGACAGTTTTACTTCTTTTCCAATGTGTATTCCTTTTATTTCTTTTTCTTCTCTGATTGCCATGGCTAGGATTTCCAAAACTATGTTGAATAATAGTGGTGAGAATGGACATCCTTCTCTTGTTCCTGATCTTAGAGGAAATGCTTTCAGTTTTTCACCATTGAGAATGATGTTTGCTGTGTGTTTGTCATATATGACCTTTATTATGTTGAGGTAGGTTCCCTCTATGCCCACTTTCTGGAGAGTTTTTATCATAAATGCATGTTGAATTTTGTCAAAAGCTTTTTCTTCATCTATTGAGATCATATGGGTTTTCTTCTTCAATTTGTTAATATGGTGTATCACATTGATTAATTTGCATATATTGAGGAATCCTTGCCTCCCTAGGATAAATCCCACTTGATCATATTGTATGATCCTTTTAATGTGTTGTTGGATTCTGTTTTTGCTAGTATTTTGTTGAGGATTTTTGCATGTATATGCATCAGTGATATTGGTCTGTAATTTTCTTTTTTTGCAGTATCTTGTCTGGTTTTGGTATCAGGGTGATGGTGTCCTTGTAGAAGGAGCTTCCTTCCTCTGCAAGTTTTTGGAAGAGTTTGAGAAAGATGGGTGTCAGCTCTTCGCTAAATGTTTGATAGAATTCACCTGTGAAGCCATCTGGTCCTGGACTTTGTTAGCAGATATTTAATCACAGTTTCAATTTCATTACTTGTGACTGGTCTGTTCATATTTTCTATTTCTTTATGGTTCAGTCTTAGAAGTTTATACCTTTTTAAGAATTTGTTCATTTCTGCCAGGTTGTCCATTTTATTGGCATGGAGTTGCTTGTAGTAGTCTCCTAGGATGCTTTGTATAGCTGTGGTGTCCGTTGTAACTTCTCCTTTTTCATTTCTAATTTTATTGATTTGAGTCCTCTCCCTCTTTTTCTTGATGAGTCTGGCTAAAGGTTTATCAATTTTGTTTATCTTCTTAAAGAACCAGCTTTTACTTTTATTGATCTTTGCTATTGTTTTCTTTGTTTCTCTTTCATTTATTTCTGCTCTGATCTTTATGATTTCTTACCTTCTACTAACTTTGTGTTTTGTTTGTTCTTCTTTCTCTAATTGCTTTAGGTGTAAGGTTAGGTTGTTTATTTGAGATGTTTCTTGTTTCTTAAGGTAGAATTGTATTGCTGTAAACTTTCCTCTTAGAACTGCTTTTGCTGCATCCCATAGGTTTTGAATCATCGTGTTTTCATTGTCATTTGTCTCTTGGTATCTTTTTTATTTCCTCTTTGATTTCTTCAGTGATCTCTTGCTTATTTAGTAATGTATTGTTTAGCCTCCATGTGTTTATGTTTTTTACATTTTTTTCCCTGTAATTTATTTCTAATCTCATAGTATTGTGGTCAGAAGAGATGCTTGATATTATTTCAGTTTTCTTAAATTTACTGAGGCTTTATTTGTGACCCAAGATGTGATCTATCCTGGAGAAAGATCTATGTGCATTTGAGAAGAAAGTGTAATCTGCTGTTTTCAGATAGAATGTCCTATGAATATCAATTAAATCTATCTGGTCTATTGCGTCTTTTAAAACTTGTGTTTCCTTATTAATTTTCTGTCTGGATAATCTGTCCATTGTTGTAAATGAGGTGTTAAAGTCCCCCACTATTATTGTGTTTCTGTTGATTTCCTCTTTTTTAGATGTTAGCATTTGCCTTACGTACTGTGGTGCTCCTACGTTGGGTGCACATATATTTATAATTGTTGTATCTTCTTCTTGGATTGATCCCTTAATCATTATGTAGTGTCCTTCCTTGTCTCTTGTAACATTCTTTATTTTAAAATCTGTTTTATCTGATATGAGTATTGCTACTCCAGCTTTCTTTTGATTTCCACTTGCATGAAATATCTTTTTCCATCCCCTCACTTTCAGTCTGTATGTGTCAGTAGGTCTCAAGTGGGTCTCTTGTAGACAGCCTATATATGGCTCTTGTTTTTGTACACATTCAGTGAGCTTGTGTCTTGTGGTTGGAGCATTTAACCCATTCACATTTAAGGTAATTATCAATATTTTTGTTCCTATTACTATTTTCTTAATTGTTTTGGGTTTGTTATTGTAGTCCTTTTCTTCTCTTGTTTTTCCTGCCTAAAGAAGTTCCTTTAGCATTTGTTGTAGAGCTGGTTTGGTGGTGCTGAATTCTCTTAGCTTTTGCTTGTGTGTAAAGCTTTTTATTTCTCTGTCAAATCTGAATGAGATCCTTGCTGGGTAGAGTAGTCTTTGTTGTAGGTTTTTCTCTTTCATCACTTTATGTATATGCTGCCACTCCCTTCTGACTTGTAGAGTTTCTGTTGAGAAATCAGCTGTTAACCTTATGGGAGTTCCCTTGTATGTTACTTGTCATTTTTCCCTTGTTGCTTTTAATAATTTTTCTTTGTCTTTAATTTTTGTCAATTTGATTACTATGTGTCTTGGTGTGTTTCTTCTTGGGTTTATCCTGCCTGGGACTTTCTGTGCTTCCTGCACTTGGGTGGCTATCTCCTTTCTCATGTTAGGGAAGTTTTAGACTATAATCTCTTCAAATATTTTCTCAAGTCATTTCTCTCTCTCTTCTCCTTCTGGGACCCCTATTATGTGAATGTTGGTGTGGTTAATGTTGTCCCAGAGGTCTCTTAGGCTGTTTTCATTTCTTTTCATTCTTTTTTCTTTATTCTGTTCTGCAGCAGTGAATTCCACCATTCTGTCTTCCAGGTCACTTATTTGTTCTTCTGCCTCAGTTATTTTGCTATTGATTCCTTCTAATGTATTTTTCATTTCAGTTATTGTATTGCTCATCTGTGTTTGTTCTTTAATTCTTTTAGGTCTTTGTTAAACATTTCTTGCATCTTCTCGATGTTTGCCTCCCGAAGGTCCTGGATCGTCTTCACTAGCATTATTCTGAATTCTTTTTCTGGAAGGTTGCCTGTCTACACTTCATTTAGTTGTTTTTCTGGGGTTTTTATCTTGTTCCTTCATCTGGTACATAGTCCTCTGTGTTTTCATTTTGTCTATCTTTCTGTGAATGTGGTTTTTGTTCCACAGGCTGCAGGATTGTAGTTCTTCTGCTGTCTCAGGATTTTCCTTTTTTTGTGGCTGAATAATATTCCATTGTGTAGGTATACCACATTTTCTCTATCCATTCATCTCTCAGAGTATGTTTAGATTGTCAGTATCTTGGCTGTTGTGAACTTTATTTGTATTTCTCTGTAGCTTCACTATAATTTTATTTTAGGAAAAACTAGGCTAAATAGTCTTTGTTTCTTAACTTTTACACTTCTAGAAGCCCACACTAAATGTAGTAATACATGTTCAAACCTAAATGAAACAATTCATCCTGGAACATTGAGATCAGTACTTTTTCAAAGACTTAGATCTTTCCAAATAGTATACCTCCATATATTGGTATATTGATAGTATACCTCTCCATATTGAGAACAGTGGTTCTCAATCAGGGACCACTTTTCTCCCAGGAGACACAGTTTGTTCTTGCAATTTGTTGGGATAAGTTCATAGTAGCATCTAGAACCCAGTATGTTGCTAAATATCCTACATTGCGTGGGACAGCCCCCATGCCAAAGAATTATCCAGTCCAAAATATAAATAGTGCTGAGGCTGGAAAACCCTGCAGTAGACTATTCCATGAACATAAAGCTTACTTTTCTAATTTGAAACATTTAATAGTTTGAGACTATCTGTTGTTGACTTATTACTATTGGGAATGTTAATGGCTCTTTATTATATATCTATATTTTTAGTATGTAATGTGTGTGTGTGATGAGAACCAGTCATTCATATAGAACTGAATTGGAAGGCTCCCAAATATCAAGAAACATTGCCTTTATAATAAGTAAAGCAATGATGGGTGACTCTTCTCTTCCTTGAGCAAGTGAAGTATTCACACATTTCTAGGGAATTGATGCATCTAGCTTAGCTGAACCTGAAATTCTTTTATTCATCATTTAAAATGTAACAATCTCATTAAAGAGTCCTGACACTTAGAAGCAAGAATAGTATTCTTGCTACATTCTCTGTGTTTTTAGGGAAATAAACATAGAATATTCACTCTCCAGGGGCCTTTAGAGATAATCTATTCTAATCCTCATATTTTATAGATGGAGAGAATAATCCTCAAAAAAGGAAAATATCGATTTTCAGTTGCACAACTAGTTAGTAATGAAACCAGATCTACAGTTATGTTATATATCCCTATCAAAACGAGGTCATGATTTGATGACTTTGTAAAATTGAATCTATGTATATTGAGATGTTTTATTGAGATGATTTATAATGGAATTTTGCTCAGCTGCAATAGTTTGGAATTGTCCTTCTTGACTGACATGACCTCTTTTGCCATCTAGATAAAATAGAATTTACCGCATAATTTTTTCCTTCTCTGGGATGTACTTTCTTTGTGCTAGTATTACATTCATACTGGAAACATCATTTTCAAGTCACAATGTGCCATATATAATATTCTACTCTAAATCATGTTATGCCTTTAAAGTCATACAAGTCTGTGTCCATATGTCAGAGAGATTAGGAGATGAGTCTCTAAAAATTAATTCCTATCCACAAATCCATTAATCTTTTACATTTTTATGGAAAAAGTCTGCTTTCTGTCCTTGAACAATAGCCTACATATAGATTTTTTTTTTAATTTTTTTGCTTTATTGTTAAGCTGATTCTCCTGGGTTTTGTGCCTTCATATGTTAATAGGGCCATATGGCCAAATTATTTTTCCTGTTTTAATTTTTACCTCAAATTCAAGATAACTGATGTTGTCTTTAAATGAAGATTATAAGATTAATGGAAACTACATATTTTTCTCTCAAGGTGATTATACAATAATCTATATTTCATATCAGTTTGAAGTGAAAAACTTTATAGAAGTTTGACTGAGTTATTAAAAAAAGTGCTTTTAATTGTGTTGAAAGTATCATCCTGGCTTATGACCAGTTGATATGATCTTAAATAATATTGTGTTATCTATGCTTTCACTGACACATTTTAATAAACTGAAGCTTCATATATAGAAAGCTTCAAGGCAATATATATTGACAAAATGAGCTCTTCTATTTTCATAGCCTCCACTTATATATAACTGGTACATTTCATGATCCAGAAACTAAAACTTATTAGGAAAGATCCAATGTTATGTTAATGTTACAGAGGCCTAACTGAAGGCCCAAACATTTAAGAATGTCCTTCATCAAGGAACAAGCTGTCATATCCTCAGCAGAGTGTATTGTTATTTTATGACTGTCTTCTTGTTATAGGTAATTTTAGAAGACATTAATAATTATATAAAATAATATGATAGCATATAAAATTGCTCTGATATGATGTCCTCTTTTCAGATAAGTTGTAAGGTATTTCAAAGTTGGTACCATATTTAGCATTTAATTATATTCAACTGAGAGGTTCTCAGACTGTCAAACCTATCTTAGGGATTAAGGGTGTCAATATATATAGCACTCCTTTCCCTCCTGAATTAGAAACAAATTGAAAAATATAAGAGACAGCAGGTGGATATAAAAATCATTATTGTAAAAAAGTATAGAAAATTAGTCTAGATTTGTATCTAAAAGGGGTTGACTATTATTCCTTCCTTCTCCCACAGCAGCCCCTTTTCCTATACCTATAAATGCCTTGGAACCACCCATCCCAGGAAAAAGCTGTGTTTACAAAGTAATTTGAGTTTTCAAGACAGCTGTCTCTCACGGGTTGAAGTGGGGAAAAAATAAAGCAAATGCTTAGAAATTAAACCTTTCAATGCTTTATTTGTACAAAGTCAAGAAATATGAACCAGTTAGTAAATGACAGCATCTTCTTATCCAGCCTGATAATCAGTCAAAAGAGAAATAAAAGGTGAGGAGTATAGCAAGGAGAGATTCTAACACAAGCATCTTCATATGAAAATGTGATATCAGAGAAAGGGAGTGTTCCCACTAGCATAACATATTCTAATAAAATGTGTTTCACTTTGTTGATTGACTATTCCTTGAAAAGATACTTTGATCCCTCTAATAGTGACTCATTAATTTTTTATCCCCTCAAAATTAAGCAAAAATGTCAATGTGTCCTCTGGGATTCTGTAGCTCTGCTGCAAAAAAAAAAAAAAAAAAAAAAAAGAGATGGTTATCTACTTGTAAGGGACATGGAATTATATGGACAAGAGAAATAACCAAAAAATTGGGTTGATTATTAGGTGGAAAATATTTACATGAGAGTACTGATTTTTGTCTCTAATGTTTAACATTTATAAAAATAATCAAGATTAGTCTTGATTAAAGATTCACTTTTGTTTAGATCTTAAATTATTTTTTTATTAACTTGCATGCTATTCAGTTTTGTTAATGAAAATTGCTATTATGGGGTACTTTCAGAATTTTGGAATTTTATGCTCAATAATCTAATGATTCTCACTAAGTTAAATTCAGATAGAATGTAGAAGTGTGCAAATCACATGCTATATATTTTCCCTAAATTAGCAAAGCTAAATACATATCAATAAGAGGATATAAATGAGAGAATGAATTTAAATACTTGTGTTTTATTTGAATAACTTTGGTAGTCGTATTCATTTTTAAAATTTTTGTGATGATATGTAATTATAATGTTAAACTATCCTAAGGAGAAATATTTCATAGGAAGTAAAATACAGAATATGGAATTCATGGCTTATATTAATATTTTCTCATTCAGCATTTTGATAAAATAGTATATTTATTCAGTTGATAAGACGGGGTTAGATATGACAAAAACAAGTTTTAGACTAAGGAAATGTGTCTTATTTCAGTTGTTTCTAATTGAGTCTTTATTTATACTACTTTGAACATAAGAAAAACATCGAAGACACTATTTGTTTCTGTATATCACGGCTGTAGTATATGTTACCTAGATTTCAAGGCATCAGCTAACATATTCAATTTGACAAGCCGAAGGGAAAGCATAAAGACAAACTGGACTTCAGCTTGCCATGATTCTAAACTAGACTATCCTGGCATCCTGAAGTAATCTGTAAATTAATCGACATGAGATGAAAAACACTCAGAAAGGACATCTATGAATTGCTGTCCATTCAGAGAGTAATCCCAAGGCCTTCTTTTGGACACCAGGCACATTTTTACCTGTTCAAGTGGAGCTTTTCCCAAGATATTATGACAAGAGTCTGGAGGGGGGAGAGAGACTTCTATAGCAAATTACAAAAGATGGTAATAAAGTACAAACATTAATTTTTTTCCTCCAGTTTTTTGTATAGATAGAGATACAGATATAAATACAGATATGGAGGTATAATAGAGTTTATTTTCCCTCACATATTCATATTTGGTAGATAAATATATTCATGTTTGGCGGATGAACTTTTGCTGGTGAAAGCTCAGTATGATCCCTAGGAGAAATAGAGAAAGATGCGTGAAGAGTATCCCTCCCTACCTCCCTGCCCTCTCTGTCTCTCCCTCCCTCCCCGACCCCGACTTGGCAAAGATCTCTTTGTCATGCTTCTGCTCAGGACAATGAAGGCTCTGACCAGGATAAACAAGTGTGGGTTGGCAAGGTTATGGCCTTATTAGAAAATTCTCTCTCTAATATCTCAAATACCCAAATACCAAAGTTGGAGTTGCCTGAGTCTGTCTTCTCTGATTTCCCCCAATACATTACTCAGGAGCTCTCTGTCAAATTTGGTACTACTGATAATAGGCAGTCTTTTGTATTAAATACAAGTTCTCCAGGAAACTTTTGAAAGTGAAAAGGAAAAATATAGAGAAAATTGAAGACTAGAGGGAATATGTTTTTGTTCTACAGCAATACATTTACTCTGTAAAATAATTTATTTATAATTTATCTATAATTATGCTTTTTACTTCTATATTAACCTCATCTGATTTATGCTAATTGCTGCCCCAAATGACAATAGAAACAGAAGTTTACAGCCTCACACACAGTATTTGCTTTACTATTACTCCACCTACTGGAATTGCCCTTCACTGACCACAAATTTCTAGGACAGAGACTTGAAGAAAAACAAGAGAAAGGGAGTTGGAATTATATGCAAGCACCAACAAAACCATTTTCTTCATATTGATTTATTTAATAGGATGATACTTACAAAAATGAGACTGGTAATTTTATTGGATCATCAGTTGAAACTGTTCAGTAACAGGATACATTGTTTTACTCTTTATTATTTTATGTTTTCTCAGCTACTGAGTCCCAATCACATCATGTAGAAATAGTGTTATGTTGATATTAAAATGCTGTACTATACATTATTCCAATATGTATCACTTGCTTACCAGTCAGGCATGCATGCTTTTGTTATAAAAATAAGATGTATGTTCTCAATGTTTCAGAAATGTATTCAAGCAAAACAATTCTAGAGGAAATATTTTGTCGAGTGTAGTTTAACATCAAGGTAATTAAAATAAGTTGTTACAAATACAATAGGGAAGACTTGAATTTACTATAAATTATATGTTCTAACTTAATAGGTTTTCCAGATCATTTAGATCAGAGCAAGAGAATCCTCTATGTATAAACATATTTGCATTTATTTTTAGATATGTTTTACCTAATTTTCAATCTTGGAGTACCTGGAAAATACAACTTTATTACATTTAATCAGAATTTAATAATAACTAAGATTACATGATATTTATACGGAACACTTAGTTGAGCAGGTAATTTGTCCATGACCATACATATTTTAGAAGGTGTATCTTAAAATAACATACTGATGAAAAATATTCTAGGATATTAGCAGTTATCAGGCTCACTATACTTTGATTCATTTAAAAATAAAGACAAAGTCAGCTGAATTTATTTTTGAAGTGAATTTAAAAGTGACTTCCTTTTATAATAATGTGGAAACAAATTGATACTAAACTAATGCTGAATAACGTCCCTGTGTGTGTGCATTTATATATGTGAACAAATATGATATATAGAGGCATTGTCAATCCCCACATTTATGTTAACTTTTCTTGAATGTACATTAATAAAAATAACAGGACAGACAACTTTATATTAACATCTAATGTGGTTTGGGGCATCTTTTAGCATACTCCATTAACTAATGACTTTATATAGAGGCTGTTAACTCTGTATTATAAATGATTATATAATAAATACTAGATTAAGTACTTCTATTTTCATATCCACGAAAGGCAAAATGTTTTTAAAATAAGACATAGACTAGCTTAAAACATCATAAATTTTTTGTGAGATCATTCACAAATACTGTATGGAACATGGCAAAAATAAGAGATGGTATTATGTTGTTTTTGATGAAAAATATCCTTGCCTGAGCACAAATGAAATGATCTTCTTTTCCTCTGCAGCACAATAAAAGCATGTACTAGATACAAGTGAATCAACACAGCTGGTTGATAGCATTATGATTAGGAATGCACTAGTTTGGGTAAAATAAGAACTGGCCTGAATCTTTGCCCAAAGCTTGAACTGAAATGACCCTGAAAGAAGTTAAAATATTTTGCCAAACTTCTTTTTTTTCCCCTCTAATTTCACATGTCCTGTTTCTATAATGAAAGATTGGGGGCATCCTATTTCTTGATTAACTTAAGAAAGGAATTCTAAAATAAAAATAACCAAATATACAAGTATAGAACAAGGCGTATGCCAAATTTTAATAACCCAAATTTAAACCCCCAAATTGAGTAAAAATAAATTTTATTTTTTAAGTGAATTCCCTCTTGGGTTCTTTTTCTCAAGTAAACATTAAAAGAATACAAACCAATAAATGTTTAATTTTCCACAAGATTTTTGAGGAAGGGTATTGAATATTTTATTGCATGTTGATATATACTTTGTGGTGTTTCATGTTTCAGTGATCATCATTGCACTGTTCTGTTGGGTCATATTCCGAATAAACTTAAATTTATAGCTGTCCACTTATAAATTTATATAGCTGTCCATTCTGCAGTACGTGTTAAAGTATAGGTAAGGCTATTAATGAAAACGAATGTGTTTCAAGGATGCACATTATTGTCAGAAATTGAGTCCTCAAAAGTAGAACTAATATGAGTCACAGATAAGCACTCTAGAGGAATCATAACTCCCAAATGTCCTTGCCTTCTCAGAAAAATGCAGATATCACTATTAATGTTCTAACACTGACACTTGCATTGCATTTTCCTTAATCTGGGTCTCAGTAATAAATCATAAGCCAGGTCATAACAGTTTAGTGTTCTTCCACCTACTGACTCAAACTATCATCACATGATTTAAAGCCAATCAGCAGTTGTTGAAGACACAGATTTTATTTATTTATTTATTTTTATTTATATTGGAATACAGTTGATTGACAATGTTGTTTTAGTTTCAGCTGTACAGCAAATGATTCAGTTATACATATACAATACCAGATTCTTTTCCCATAAAGGTTATTACAGACTATTGAGTAGAGTTCCCTGTGCTATACAGTAGGTCCTTGTTGATTACCTATTTTATTTATAGTAGTGTGTATATGTTAATACCAAACTCCTAATTTAAAAAATTGAACATAGACAACCTCTAAGGGGCATATTACTCACTGGAACACAGCAAGCTGAAAAAACAGAATACTGTCTTCCTTTGGGGAAAGTGGCCAGCAGTATCCTAGAAGGGAGAATGAAAAGAGAAAATGTTCAATGAACGAAAAATGAGAAGGGAGAAAGTTGGGTCAGAGGAAACAAAGAGACTAAGAAGGAAAAAGCAAAAAAGAAAAGAAAAGTAGGAAGGACAGAAGAAGAGAAGAAAAGAGGAAAAAGGGTGGAAGGGTGATGATATAAGGAAGAAAAAAGCAGGGTGAAGAGTAATGGGTAAGAAGCAAAAAATAAAGGGGAAGGAAGAGCAAGTGAAGATAAGTGAGGGAGAAATAGGAAGAGGAAATAAGTGGTAGTGGTTTCTCTCTAGCTTCCTTTATTTTTTGTTAATATCTGTTTAAGGCTGATCTGAGGAGACCTCCCTGTTCCTCATAATCTAGGTCCCAGGCATGCAGGGCAAGGCTTCCCTCAGGACTTTCTTTATGTGTGCCCTGCCACATACAGATCACCACGTGGAGATGCTTTCAACAATCTCTTCAAACCAAACTTCTACCATTATTTCATCTTTTGTGAACAATAAAATTCAAACCTAGTTACAAATGAATTAGGATGTTGAAGAAATAACAGGCATTGCCAATAACTACTTAACGAAAATTAACTCAAGTACTACGTTGATTTCAGAAGATAAATTAATTTTTTAAAAGAGCCTTATCCTAAGGAATTAAGATCAAATATTCCTATGGTCTTCAATCTCTTTAAAAAAACATCTTTAATTCATTGGCCCTTCTTCAAATTCATCATCGAATTGCTTAAAACTTTCTCTACTGTAAAATTGTTATATAATCACAGATATATATATATATATATATATATATATATATATATATATAGTTTCCTTCTTTGTCCAGGCTCCTGGCCAGAGTACCTAAAAGCCTTGTAATTTCCTAAGTGATTCTTAAGTGTAGTTTACTAATTTCCTAAGAGCAATAGGAGTATATTTTGTCATAATATTTGGTTTTCGTCTCCAGTTCCTGAAACAGCTCCAGAGCAATAGAAATGAAATGAGCATCTTATGTTATTCATAACACATGCCAACTCAGATGAAAGGCACCTCAGTTTATGTTAATGCGGTGACTTTTGGAAAGTCCCTAAGTCTGAGGGGCGTAATGCCAGGGGAACTGACTTGTGTTATCAGAGTTGGAACTTTCAGCCCAACCCCCAAGCTCCAGAGCGAGGAGAGTGGCTGGAGG
This sequence comes from Delphinapterus leucas, assembly GCF_059928025.1. Classification (NCBI taxonomy): domain Eukaryota; kingdom Metazoa; phylum Chordata; class Mammalia; order Artiodactyla; family Monodontidae; genus Delphinapterus; species Delphinapterus leucas. The sequence continues at coordinate 39,121,779 of NC_143132.1, forward strand.
TTGAGTTGATCACTAATGGATAATGATTTAATCAGTCGTGCCTAGGTAATGAAGCCTCTGTAAAAAACCCTAACCACAGGGATTTAGAGAGCTTCTGGGTTGGGGAACACATGGAGGTGTGGGAAGGGTGGCTTGTCCAGGGAGGACATAAATGCACATCACCTCTTGCTATATACCTTATCCTGTGTATCTCTGTATTTGCCTGTTCATTTTTATCCTGTAATATATTCTTGGTTATAAATCAGTAATAGTAAAGTGCTTTCCTGAGTTCAGTGAGCCATTCTAGCAAACTACAGAACCTGAGGAGGGGGTTGTGGGAACCTCCAATTTATAACTGCTTGATCAGAAATACAGAGAACAACCTGAAAATTGTGATCAGTGTCTGAAGGTGGGGTGGGGAAGTCTTATGGTACTGAGCCCTTAACCTGTGGAGTCTTCACCAACTCCAGTGTCAGAATTGGGGACACCCAGTTAGTGTTCATCCAGAATTGGAGAATTGCTTGGTGTGGAGAAAACCATGCATCTGGTGTCAGAAGTGAAGTGTAGTAGAGTACAGAAAACATGAGTTTTTCCATTTATCTACCTTGACTTCTTGTCCTAAAGATGGTTCTTCTCTTTCCTTTCTCCTGAAGTCTCTGAAATGCTGGTTTTGTGGTAAACAGTATTTACTCAGCCACATCACAGAACATATGCAGCCTCATTTTGCTTCAACTCAATCCCAGCTCTCCCTATAGCATTTTTATTTTGGTCCTTTTAGAGGAAGGCTACTTATCTTCCAGTGAAATTGATTCAAAAGTGGAGGGGGGAGTCAAAAGTCTTTGGGCTTTCAGCTATTATTTCTTGCCTGCTTATAAAGTACCCTCCTTCTTTGTAACTCATGCCCTCTGCATATGCTAATCTCCTTTATACTAGGGTATTCCAACACACCTTTAAGGACTGAAAAACTTTGATTTCTGTTCTTGAGAGATATTAGGGAGTCTGTGGGGTTAACCCATCTAACTCCCTCAGTCCCCATCCTCAGTCATTGTGCTCTGCATGAACAACTTGGTACAGAAACTGAATCATTCATCTTGACATAGGGGCCACATTACCACTGCACTGAAATAATATTTTGAATATTTTCATGTTTCTGCATCAACGGAGCTTTTGGAACAAAGATTGCTGGACGCACGGTTAGAGGAATGTTTGAAAGGAAAACAAATCTTGAAAATTAAAGACAGAATGAAAGGGTTCAGAACATGCCACCCTGAAATATGCCAATTTGGCATATTGACTTTTTTGAGCTAAAGGTACTTAGAAAACAGCAGATGCCCCAAAAAAGCATCTGACCTCCACTTTTCTTCTTGAAAAGAGAGATGAAATTCCCATGTGAAAGATGCCCTTCCTGAACCTGGAGGAAAAGAACATTCTTTTTTTTTTTTTTTTTTTTTTTTTTTTTGCGGTACGCGGGCCTCTCACTGCCGTGGCCTCTCCCGTTGCAGAGCACAGGCTCCGGACGCGCAGTTTCAGTGGCCATGGCTCACGGGCCTAGCCGGACCGGGGCACGAACCTGTGTCCCCTGCATTAACAGGCGGACTCTCAGCCACTGCGCCACCAGGGAAGCCCAAAAAGAGAACATTCTTATCACCAGGAAAGGGGGGTTGAGGCTGAGAAGAATCTGTACAAACACACTTTGTTAAGATAACCCTTATCTTCCTTTAGCCTCCCCAAATATTTTGCTGTTTCACCATTACTTCTCTTTGTTCAACCTAGTATTAAGTACTTAGACCTAAGCACTGTTTGGGCATTCATTTTCCTGTGAAGGCTTCCATGTATATGTAAAAATAAAATACGTATGCTTTTCTCCTATTAATCGGTCTTATGTCAACTTAATTCTTAAGCTCAGCCAGACACCCTAAGTGGGTAGAGACAAAATTTTGCTTCCCCTACAAGACTTTCAGAGAGATTTAGAGACAACTCCCCTGGACCACTTATTTACATATCAAGTGAGAATACCTAGGAACTTTTACCTCCTTTCCCCAGACAGGGTTCCTTTGCATTCCAAACCAAAGGTCATTCTCTCTTCAGAGAGGAGAAGAGGTAAATGTGCCAGCTGCCCTCGATAATCTCCAGCACTTGTAATTTCAGAGATCCTCTCCTGTGGTATTGACAAGAAGGATGTATCTGACTCTCACTGCATTCTCCCTTGGGGAATTAGGGCATAGAAAATTTGTGCTAAGATTGCCGTGTGAGTAAATAATCAGTCTGTGTTCTGATCCAGGAAACTTGTGTTTTCTGTCAGGATAAATAAATTTAGCTATAAAAACTTAATGCACATTTCTTCTTTAGCTATGTGGAAACACCCTAGACCTTTATCCCTTATATATATATTCTCTCTGCAATCCAGCAGATCAACTCTGATTTCACATTCTTTTCTTCAAGTTCTATTATTTTTAGCTCTCAATTACTTTCTAATTTTCACATAAAATAGAGTTCACCAAGAAGAACCTCTAGTTTCCTGCCTCTTGTCTATCAAAGTCTTTTATTTACATGAATCTCAAAAGTTGAGACTCATCCTATATTACTCCTTCCGGTAACACATCCAATTCATTTTATACCTTATTGACTACCTTCTAAATGTATCTTGAAACTTTTTTTTTTCCTCCTTAACACCTTGGTTACCACTCTTGACTTAGTTTAGACCCACATCACTATTGAATGGCATTAGTGAAACACACACCTTAAAATAAAATTGAGCTGATGCTGAACAGAATGCCTGGAGTGGGAGGGCAAATTGCTCTTTAAAACTGTACTTTTGGGGACTTCCCTGGCCGTCGAATGGTTAAGACTCCACGCTTCCAATGCAGGTGGTGTGGGTTCTATCCTTGGTCAGGGAACTAAGATTCCCCATGCCAGGGGGCGTGGCCAAAAATAAATAAATACAAAAGTAAAATAAAACTGAGCTTTTTTTCAAACAATTACTTTTTAAAAGAATAACAAATACTGAAATTGCTCTGAATACATTTTTTATATTTATTTGTTCTAAATATGTACTTAGCACTAGATGGATTTAATCAAAATATCTGTGGGGTTTATTTTAAGCTCTTGATTTTTTTATGGTAAACCAGCAGAATTACTTATGTTTTGTGGTTCTAGAATTTTTGATGCCAATTACTTTATGAAGATAGTTCTTATTTTACCCTGTTGCTGATTAACATATTAGAACTTGCTTACCATTTAGTAATATATTTGATAGTAAAAAAACTAAATATATTGCAGAATAATGCAAAAATCCAAATCTTGGGTAATTCACATTTATCCCACAGAGCATATTAAACTGAATATAGCAATTTAGTTTTAGAATCCAGAAAAATAATATAAAAATTACAATATTTTTCTAGATGTTTATCTTCACAAATATTGGATTTATTTCAATGGTTCTAAATCCAATAGCAGAAAGGTAATGATATTTGCCATGATATGTTTTATGTGTTGTTGAGGATAAAATGATATTTTCTAACACAAACACATAATAAATGATGATTATGAGTAAATAAAAGATCTTTTCATTCTTCTGATTCTCTTCATAGCTGTAGAGTACATATGAAGCTGAGTCTAAAAGTAAGGTCTGGAGAAATAAGTGAGTTTGTAATAATGTATAAGGACAAGACTTCTTGGACATTCAAGAGGGAGAAGGAGAGGAAAAGAGTTTTAGAGGGAAGAAATAGGAGAAGCCGAAAAAATGATGTGTGATTGGGATTCTTTGTGGTGAAAAGACAAAAAAAAATTCTAGTGTTGGAGCACCTAGGAAAGGCTTTTTAAGTAGTTAATGTCTGATATTTCTTTTGAAATTGTCTTATTTTTGCAATCTAAACTCCTTTTACCAATTGAAGTCCTAAACAAGATCTATTACAAACACAGTTCTTTGTGTGATCTTTGAGTGTGTTTGGAAATTTAGAAAATGACCTAATTCCATGTGTGGTTGGATAAAGTGAGGAGTACAAGTAGCATCCATAGGAAGGAGAGGCAATCTATAAGTGAAATAAATTATACAAAGCAAGATCTCAGAAACTTCAGTGATAGATTCACAGCTCTAATGAAGAGTATTTTAAACTTCTTCGGGTTTAGTCTACCTTTCATAGATCAGTAGGGCAAAGATAAGCCAATTGACATCTGAGTTAGTTATACAGGAATGTAAAGTATACACTTTCAGCTGCAAATATAATTATTCATCTTTCATTCATTTAATAATTCATTCAACAAATATCTACTGAACATTCACTGTGTACTGAACATTCACTGGATGCTGGCCTAAAGATTGTGAACAAAAAGCTAGTTAAAACAATACCCTGGCCATCAAGATCTCACAGGGAAACAAGCATGACGAAAAACAGTTGTAATGTGTGTTGGTTCCTAAGACAGACATGCACAGGGCTAGAGGAGCTCGGAAGAGGAAAAAAATCTAACTTGGAAAAATCAGAGGTTTCAGACGTATTAGCCTTTGAATTAAGTAGTGAACAATTATTAGGAATTCTTTAAGAACAGAAAGGTATGAAGGACAATCCAAAAAGAAGTAATATGTGCAAAAATACGGAGGTATAAAAAGCAGTGGTATGTTCAAGATAACCTAGAAGTGTCCAGAGTAAGTGTGCACATGGTACAAGATGGCAGGTAACCTTGTAAATCACCCAATAGAAATGTAATGCAGGCCACATATATAATGTTAAGTTTTCTAGAAGCCATATTCAAAAAGTAAAAAGAAATGGTAAAATCAGTTTTACTAATATGTTTTATTCACCTGATATTTCAAAGATATTATCATTTCAACATGGAATTAGTGTAAAATTATCAATGAAATATTTTGCATTAAAAAATGTCATTAAAGTTTGGAATGTTATCTATATTTACAGTGCATCTCAATGCAGACAAGTCACATTTCTGTGCCCATCAGACGCACGGTGGAGTGATCACTTTATTGGATGGTGTACCTCTAAAATTAGATTGATTGTTGCATGACAACAATCAATCTAAGTAATGTAGAGATTCATTTTAAAAGAAAAGTCATTCTCAGGAGTCTTACATTGTGGACAAATCACTTCTATTCTGTTTAATTTTATATTTATTGTAATGTTACTACTTAAATACATGCAAGTATGAATCTAGTGATAAATTTCTCAAGCTTATAGCTCTTATACATTTATAAGATCCACACAGATGTAAATTCATATAAGCCACTTAAATGCTAATAATCAACATAAATTTCATACGATGAGTAATATAATTTACTTAATGTGTCAAACATGAATAAAAACTTGGCTGCTCTGAGCATGTTCTTTTAAGTTCAACATGCTGTACACTAATTTAAACTACTACAAAACCTTTGCTAGTGTACTGCATAATATTATTTGTTATTTCAAAGCAAGAGTGGATCTTTTTCTTTTTAGATTCTACATATAAATGAGATCATACGGTATTTGTCTTTCTCTGTCTGACTTATTTCACTTAGCATAACAGTGTCCTCCAGATCTATCCATGTTGTCACAAATGGCAAGATTTCATTCTTTTTTATGGCTGAATATAATATTCCATTGTGTGTGTGTGTGTATATATATGCACACACACACACACACACACACACACACACTACATTTTCTTTATCCATTCATCCATCAATGAACACTTAAGTTCTTTTCATAGCTTGCCTGTTGTAAATATTGCTGCAATGAACATGGGGATGTATATCTTTTTGAATTAATGTTTTCATTTTCTTCAGGTAAGTGGATCTTTATCATATTGAGTCACCATTATTCTTTAATTTGTTGACCTGAAAATTAAAATAGTTTAAAGTGGTGTCAATGTGATTTTAAAAACAAACTCAACCAATGAATTCCTTGGTCAGTTCTTGGTTATAGGGCAGGTTATTCAGATAGTTCAGATATATTGAGCATTTTAGGTGCTGTCAAAATGAAAACAGAATATTTTTAAACATGCTACAGAACCTGTGAATTCTCTGAATTTAGTTTACAGATGGTCCTGTTTGAGAAATTTTGCTATTGCCACATTAGAATATTACTGTGATATCTAAAAGGTTAATAGGGAATCATTTAAAGTCTCTAGGGATTTACAAAGTAAACTTCAGGTTTTAAAAAAAGAAGTTTCTGTGAGTGTAGATAGATGTTGTACTTGTGTGTAAGAAGTATGATTCTAAACTCAGGAGGTTTTGGGTTGAGAAACATAATAATTTAAATATCCTTATTTACTGTGGGAAAGAAAACACAGTTAAAATATTGTTATTCAAACCATTTTTTGATATCTTCTTTGGAATTGCCTTAAAAATGACTTAGAGTTATATAAGCAAATCAATTCCATTATGTTATAATCCCCAAAATTTTATTACTGAGTTATCTTCAAAAATGAAAGTGCCCCATCACTGAGCATGTTCAGCAGAGGAGTGAAGTTTGAATAGGTCCTTGGCCTGCCTGGGGTACTACACTGAGAAAAAAATATTCACAGTGTTCACTTGAATATACATGACCAGAAGCAATTGTTTTTTTTCTATGCTAACACAGTTCAGTAGCCATAGTTTGAGTTTTCTTCATTTCTGCTTTTGTATGTAATAACTTAGTAGTAGCTCTTTTTTCAAATATCTGAATCTCACTTAGCATTTAAAAAGTCTGTTATCAGCTCCACCCTCTGTGATATTAGTGAGCTAATTATATTTGATTATATTTATATTTTTTTTTCATAAAAAGATGTCTGGAAAACTGTATTAGTAGTTCTTATATTGACTTGCTAAATATTTAAGAGTAAGTTGACATATTCTTTTTGTGCATATATGTGTGAGCATGAATTTAATTAGATATACATCCATTCAGAAATGATATATTAAACTTATTTGGTTTTAGATGTTATTTAGAAACTTACATATGTTATTAAATAACATTACTGAAAAATTCACAATATCCATGATAAAATGCTAAATATTACAAAGATCATTTTCTGAATATCATACTGATTGTACATTCAACAAAAACAATTTTCTCAAAGATTTGTTTCTCAAAAGCCGTACCCAGTTGAGGAGAAAAAAAATGATTACAAAGGCTCAGTGTACCAAACAAATCAATGATATATCCATGTGTGCTTTATGGCCTTTTAATTCCTTAGTATATTAATTTGTGTTTTATGAAAAAAGGGTTAGATACTAAAATAAGTTTACAAAATCATGGATTAAACCCAGTTATATAGGTTACTTTAATACTGACTGTCTCCTTGTCTACCACATAATAATTTGCTTTGTGACTTTCTGATAGGAAGCTATACCTGCAGAGGTATGCAAAGGTTTCTGACCAAGCTACAACTTTCTCTACAGGACCATATATCTAGATAACTAACTAAAAATAAGAAAATGTCTAATTTTTTTTTAAGTTATAGCAGTTAGATGCTGATAGGAATATTTACTGCATAGGTAGGAGGTTTTCTTCAGTTTTGACACACTTTTGTGTTCCTGCCAATGACAAACACATAAATTAGATTAAAATTGATTATACTGAAATACTTATATTTTGTTTTATAAGACATTGTATAAATTCATGTTGCAACTATCATTAAATAGTGACCTAAATATAATTAAGAAGTCCTCAGCAAAAGTATCTAGTCTTAATGATAAAATTAGCCTATTTACCATTGACTGAGAATATTTATGCTTTGGACTATAAATGACTGATTTTAATAGGTAAACATAACTCTTAATGATAACTGAGATTATTTTATTGCATATTTTAGGAAATGGGTTTACATTTTTCTTTAGGTTGATTTTCTAAATCTCCTAGTTTTCTGTCCTTTAATGCATTTCAAAAAATTTGTTTTGAGTCTGATAGAACTGGACCATTCATTCAAGAAATATTTATTGAAAACCTGTTTCCAATCATGTTCTAGATGGGGGACCATATAATAAATTTTAAACTTTCATAATATTATGAAAGGCATATGATAGTATATAAATATGCAAATAAATAAATCTAATATATTTCTCATGGTGATAAGTGTTTTGGAGAAAGGTAAAGCAGAGGAGGGAACTAGGAAATACTAGGGTGAGGAACAGATTTACAATGTTAAATAGGGTTGTCAAGGAAGTTGTCAATCAGAAGGTAGAATTTTGTAGAATTTTTACAAAGTGCTGGGATGGATAAGAAAGCAAGCATTTATGTGTCTATGTAGTGGAAAAATATTCCAGGCAGAAGAAAAAGCAAGCACAAAGGCACTCAGGAGGGAGTTTGTCTAGTGTGTTCAATAAGTAGCAGGGCATGAACTGAATGAGGGGGGAGGATAGAAGGTGATGAGGTCAGAAAAGTAATAAAAAGAAAAACATATCATGTAGGGCCCCCTAGGTCATTTTAAGAACCTTCACTTTTACTATAAGTGAATTGGGAAACAATTGGAGGGTTTGGGACAAAGAAATAATACGATCTGACTTATTTTTAAAGAACACTCTGAACTGTGTTGAGATAAGCAGTAGGGGAGAAAAGAGGAACAGAAATATAAGTTGGAAGCTACTGCAAAAATCCAGATAAATAATAATGATGGTGTGAGCTAGGGTATTCATGGTGAGGACAGTGTGAAATGGTCAGTTTCTGAACATGCTTAAAAGTAAAGAGAATAGTATTTTCTGACAGACTGGCTGTGGGATGTGACCACAGGGTTTTAGCTTAATCACTTAATTGAAGAGTGGAGGAAGAGAATGTGGAAGGGCACGTGTGAGAATACTATGGGACTTCTAAAAAAGATATTGATAACTGGAGCATTTAATACGGAGTTCAGAAGAGAGGTCTGAACTAGGAATGTATATCTGGGATAGTCAGCATGGAAATGGGTCTTAAGTTAGTGGGACTGAATGAGATAACCAAGGAAATGAGCGAAGACAGAGAAGAAAAGAGGAGCAAGGACTAATCCCTAAGGCTCTTCGAATTAGCAAGACAGGAGAATGGAAAAGGATATCAAGAAAGCTAGTGGGAAGAATTAGCCAGTAAGGTAGGATGAAACTAGGAGGATAATATGGAAGCAAAGTCAAGAGTATATCAAGATATGCCAAGTCAGATGAGAAATGAGGATTCATCATTGATAGCTGACTTTGATAAGAGTAATCTTGAGTAATGTGGTAGTGGCAACAGGCTGAATGGAGGGGGTGAGCTCAAGGGAAAATGGAAGGAGGGAAATAGAGAAGCACTCAGGGACCAAAACATTAAAAGGTTTGCTGTAAAAATAGGGCAGGAAATGAGCTATTGTCAGGAGAGGATATGGATCCAAGAAATTTGTATTTTGATTTTTTTGGAAGATGGGAGGAGTTACTACTGATATGGTAGTAGAAATAATTTAGTAAGAGAAATGCTGAAGCTGTGTTCCTGTGTAGATGAGAAAGAACAAAACACAATGCATATGAGGAAGATTGATTTTAGCACATAAGTCATCCATAGTAATAGAAGGGAAAGAACACGGGTTAGGGAGTTTGGTTACAGTTGGTGGAAATTCCTTCCTGATTGCTCCTTTTTTCTTGTTCAAATAGAAAGCAAGGTTATCAGCCAGGAGGAAGGAGTGGGGAGATAAAGGTCTGAAGAAAAAGAGGAAAGAAAATAGCTTTCTGGGAGCATGGGATATTAACTGAATTTAGGGAAATGCATTTTGATTACTTGGCATCACTAAAGAGCATGCTTGATGTTTGTGATTATGAACTTAAAGAGAGACTGGTCACCATGATTGGCTGTTTCTGTCTAGCCATGTTCAGCTATATGGTACAAGTGTGGAATAAGCAGGGAGTTGTATTACCTAGAGGCAAGGTTTTGTTTTTTTTTTTAACATCTTTATTGGAGTATAATTGCTTGACAATGCTGTGTTTCTGCTGTATAACAAAGTGAATCAGCTATATGCATACGTATATCCCCATATCCCCTCCCTCTTGCGTCTCCCTCCCACCCTCCCTATCCCACCCCTCTAGGTGGTCACAAAGCACCAGCTGATCTCCCTGTGCTATGCAGCTGCTTCCCACTAGCTAACTATTTTACATTTGGTAGTGTGTATATGTCAGTGTTACTCTCTCACTTCGTCCCAGCTTACCCTTCCCCCACCCGTGTCCTCAAGTCCATTCTCTATGTCTGCATCGTTATTTCTGTCTTGACCCTAGGTTCTTCAGAACCATTTTTTTTTCTTTTTTTAGATTCCATATATATGTGTTAGCATACGGTATTTGTTTTTCTCTTTCTGACTTGCTTCATCTGTATGACAGACTCTAGGTCCATCCACCTCACTACAAATAACTCAATTTCATTCCTTTTTATGGCTGAGTAATATTCCATTGTATATATGTGCCACATCTTCTTTATCCATTCATCTGTCAATGGACACTTAAGTTGCTTCCATGTCCTGGCTATTGTAAATAGAGCTGCAATGAACATTGTGGTACATGACTCTTTTTGAATTATGGTTTTCTCAGGGTATATGCTCAGTAGTGGGATTGCTGGGTCATATGGTAGTTCCATTTTCAGTCTTTTAAGGAACCTCCATACTGTTCTCCATAGTGGCTGTATCCATTTCCATTCCCACCAACAGTGCAAGAGGGCTCCCTTTTCTCCACACCCTCTGCAGCATTTATTGTTTCTAGATTTTTTGATGATGGCCGTTCTGACCCAAGTGAGGTGATACCTCATTGTAGCTTTGATTCGCATCTCTACAGTGATCAGTGATGTCGAGCATCTTTTCATGTGTTTGTTGGCAATCTGTATATCTTCTTTGGAGAAATGTCTATCTAGGTCTTCTGCCCATTTTTGGATTGGGTTGTTTGTTTTTTTGATATTGAACTGCATGAGCTGCTTGTATATTTTGGAGATTAATCCTTTGTTACTTCGTTTGCAAATATTTTTTTCCCATTCTGAGGGTTGTCTTTTTGTCTTTTTAATGGTTTCCTTTGCTGTGAAAAAGCTTTTAAGTTTCATTAGGTCCCATTTGTTTATTTTTGTTTTTATTTTCATTTCCCTAAGAGGTGGGTCGAAAAGGATCTTGCAGTGATGTATGTCATAGAGTGTTCTGCCTATGTTTTGTAGAGGCGAGGTTTTGATAAACAAATATGAGGGAAACAGAGTTCAAGGTTGGTGATCAATTTCTCAGGTATAAAAGTTAATCATTTAGTGATCATTTATTCTAATATTATTTTAAAAGTAATATTGGTGGTTAAAGTGCCACAGTGCAAAGGTCTGTAAGGCAGAACAAACAAATTCACATTAAAACCACTCCAATTCCATGTCCCAGAGGTTGCCACTATAAATAGATTTGTGTCTATCCTTCTAGATGTTTTCCTATGACTACATAAACAGATAGATTTTTTAAAACCACATACTGCTTTACACGATTCATATGGTTCTGGTACTTACTTTTTCACTTAATATATCATGGGTGTACTCCATGCTGGTCCTTAGAGATCTGTCTCATTCCACAACTACATAATATATTGTATTACTAAATCATAATTTATTTAAATAACCACTTCTTTGATTACGTTGTTTCCAACTTTTGCTATTATGGATAATGCAAAATGAACATCCATATCCACAGAAGTTGATTAGTGCTTGAATTTTTCCTTCAATATAGACTATTAGAGGAAGGATTGCTTAGTTGAAGAGTATGCACTATTTTATAGTTTTTACTAAATAGTAGCCACAAAGAACGTAGCAATTTATTCCTCTTCCAAGTTCTTATAAACACTAGATATAAACAATGATAATTCATTTAAGTATATTTATTATTATGAAGATGAACATCTTATCTATTGAGATGTTAGTTCTTTTTCTCTTAAAGGTTTTAAATGTAAAATCTTATGTTCCTTAAATAATTTTGACTTGGTGATTTGCTAATATTTATTTAAAATTATTTTTTATAACTTTTACACTTATATTTTAAGTGAAAGTCACCTGTAATTTTTCTCCTATGTCCTTATCTAGTTTAATATCAAAATTACAATTATTTGGCATATTTCTCCTTTTTCTGTTAAAGCAAATAGTTTGAATAAGACAAATATCTATTTCTAAAAGACTTTAAGATACTTTATTATAAAATAGCTGGACCTATATTTTTCTTTTTACAACCTTGTATTTATTTATTTATTTAACGTCTTTATTGGAGCATAATTGCTTTACAGTGGTGTGCTAGTTTTCTGCCTTACAACAAAGTGAACCAGCTATACATACACACACATTCCCATACCTCCCTCTTCCTATGTTTCCCCCCGCACCATCCCCATCCCACCCCTCCAGGCAGTCACAAAGCACTGAGCTGATCTCCCTGTGCTATGCGGCTGCCTCCCACTTGCTGTCTATTTTACATTTGGTGGTATATATAAGTCCATGCCACTGTCTCACTTCATCCCAGTTTATCCTTGCCCCTGCCTGTGTCCTCAAGTCCATTCTCTATGTCTGCGTCTTTATTCCTGTCCTGCCCCTAGGTTCTTCAGAGGTGTTTTTTTTCTTTCTTTAGATTCCATATATATGTTAGCATACGGTATTTGTTTCCCTCTTTCTGACTTCCCTCTGTATGATACACTCTAAGTCTATCCACTTCACTACAAATAACTCAATTTTGTTCCTTTTTATGGCTGAGTAATATTCCATTGTATATATGTGCCACATCTTCTTTATCCATTCATCTGTCAATGGACACTTAGGTTGATTCCATGTGCTGGCTATTGTAAATAGAGCTGCAATGAACATTGTGGTACATGATTCTTTTTGAATTATGGTTTTCTCAGGGTATATGCCCAGTAGTGGGATTGCTGGGTCATATGGTAGTTCTATTTTTAGTTTTTTAAGGAACTCCATACTGTTCTCCATAGTGGCTGTATCAATTTCCATTCCCACCAACAGTGCAAGAGGGCTCCCTTTTCTCCACACCCTCTCCAGCATTTATTTTTTGTAGATTTTTTTGATGATGGCCATTCTGACTGGTGTGAGGTGATACCTCATTATAGTTTTGATTTGCATTTCTCTAATGATTAGTGATGTTGAGCATTCTGTCATGTGTTTGTTGGCATTCTGTATATCTTCTTGGAGAAATGTCTATTTAGGTCTTCTGTCCATTCGGGGATTGGTTTTTTTTTTTTTATATTGAGCTGCATGTGTTGCTTGTAAATTTTGGAGATTAATCCTTTGTCAGTTGCTTCATTTGCAAATATTTTCTCCCATTTTGAGGGTTGTCTTTTCATCTTGCTTATGGACCTAGATATTTTTGAAATGTATTTTTCAAATGTGGGTTAAGAAGGTGGAAGAATTTTAGCTGATGATTTGATTTTCTTCATGGTGTGGGACTATTGAGATTTTCAATTATTTTATTATGGACCAATTCTATTACTTAAAACATATTTCCTTCTATCTCACAGGTTACTTTTGTCCAGGATTTTAATTCCATCTTCTTTTTGTAATCTAAATATTAGTTGGTATAATTATCCTATTTTATGTACTTCTTGCCTTATTTTTAACTAAGTGCTTAATGATTGTTTCTCATGTTCCATTCTGTCATTCAGAAAGGCAATCACAAGACTTACAGCATCAGCTGCTTTCCAACTGATGGAATTATTTCAATGTTTTAACAACTCTTGTGGCTGTTCTGATGAATACCAGCTGAATAATAGGTCAGGGTCCAGAAACAGTAAACTTTATTCAGTTTCCATTAGAACTTTCAACTTCAGGTTTGAGTAGTAATTTGCCAGAGTATAGCCATCTAGATCTATATATGCTTTCATTCAACACATTGAAGATGTTATCCTTTGCCATCTTCTTTGAATGCCGTGATTGAGAATTCAAGTTTGAGTCTAAGTGAGGTTCCTTTGCAAATAAGCCATCTTCCTCTCTAGTGGCTTCAATACTATTTTCTGTTTTATTATTATGTAGTTTCACTATGAGGTGACAAGGAACACACGGTGCAAATAAGGGATGTGTGTATCCACGTGGAATCTTCAAATTTACTTCTCTTTCATACTTTCCTTTGAGAACTCGAGTGTATGTTAGATTATCTCATTTTAGCCTCAATGTCTTTTTACTACTCTGTCATACTTTTTATCTCTCTGTGTTGCATTCTAGCTAATGAGTGCAATGACCCAGTTCTCCAATTCTGTCTTCAACTATTTCTAATTTATAGAAATTATGAGTTTTTTAAAAAAGTTTCACTGTCTATATATTTTCATTTTTAATTGTATTTTGGTCTCACATCTGCCTGATAGTTTTTATCTTCCTAATCATTCAGTTATTCTTTTATGACTGTAATAATATTAAGTATACCTATTTTATTTCTGTTTCAGATTACTATGCTATTACATAGAGTATATTACTCTGAAAGTGACATTTTTTTGTGTCTCATAGTGGATTTTTTTAAACTAGTGTTTTCTCTTTTATGTGTTTGTGCTGACTTTTTAGAGGACAATTTTGTTGTTGTTTTTGGTTGTTTTGTTTTCCTGTGGGTATCTCTGGCCTAGATTATGGTTCTTCCCTTCAGAGTGCTGTTGTAATTGTTTCTTGTAGTACTACTTCTGAATATATCACCTGCTCTGTTAGTCAGGGCTCTCCAGAGAAAGAGAACCAATAAGATGTGCATATATAGTTTTAGTTTAAGGAATTGGCTCATGTGATTGTGGAAACTGGCAAGTCCAAAATATGCAGAGTAGGCCAGCAGGCTGGAGACTCCGGGAAGAGTTGCAGTTCAAGACCTAAGGCAGTCTACTGGCAGATTTCCTTCTTCTTTGAGGGATGTCAGTCTTTTTCTAGAGGTCTTCAACTGAATGGATAAGGCTCGCTCACATCATGGCAGGAAATCTGCCTTATTCAAAGATTTAAATGTTAACCTCACTCAAAAAATACCTTCACAGAGTCATCTGTGAAAGTTGTTGAGATATCTGGGTGCCAAGATATTTGGGTGCCTAGTCAAGGTGACACATTAATTAGTCATCACCACCTGACTAGAACAGAATTTTACACTTTGATTTCTTAGCTTGAGAATTTCCAGGCAATGCAAATTATTATAAGGTTTTATCCCCTCTCTGTGAGTCGCATTGACAGAATCACAAGTCTTTAAATTTCCAACAAAAAGAAACAGGGTTCCTCGGTATCTCCCTTCCCCTCTGGGTGTATTTTCTTTTTAATCCAACCATTCACTGACTTGGAAGCTCTTCAAGGGTTGGCCACATTTCTAATTCTTCATCTTTTGAAGACTTATAGCTTATTCCTCTATCCCTGGGAAGTTAAAAGCTAATCCTCTAGTTTACCTAGGTCAACCTTATTTCCCTGGGTAATGACAATATCTGCTTACATTCTTACCATTCTACTTTTCTGTTTTCTTTTTCTATTTCCTCTTTCCACCTCCCCCATCTCTTCCCTCTCCCTCCTCCTCTTCTTATGAACTAAAGTATAATTCTGTAATAATTTTATCTTCAGTTTCCAGATGCTTTTAGTGGGCAAGATTTTTGTCAAATGATTCATAGCCAGAAATCAGAAAAGCATCTTTTAAACATACTTTTCTTTCTCTCGCTAGACTTCTATTAATCTTGTGCTCATTTTTATTGTTTTAAAAATTTTATTGATTTTAAGAGGTTTTGGCATGTTAAGGACATTAGCCATTTAGCTCTCATATTATTTTCTGTATATTTTATCGAATTTATTCTTGTCCTTTATAATTATTTATATTTTGTTAAAATTTATATAGTCTAAAATTTATCAACTACATTTTTTCTTTGTGGATTTTGAGTTCTCTGTTATGATTAAAAAGAATTTCCCCGGGCTTCCATGGTGGCGCAGTGGTTGAGAGTCTGCCTGCTGATGCAGGGGACACGGGTTCGTTCCCTGGTCCGGGAGGATCCCACATGCTGCGGAGCGGCTGGGCCCGTGAGCCATGGCCACTGAGCCTGCGCATCCAGAGCCTGTGCAATAACTTTTAATTTTAGTATTTTTTAATGGTTTTTATTGTACATTTAAATCCTTAAGGACATAGAATTTATCTTAGCTTAAGGAATAAATTTTGTGTTCAGGTTTATTTTCTCACAAATAATTAGGCAGTTACCCTAAACTAATTTTAATTATTCTGTCTTTTTCCCACTCAACATACTCATTTTACCAATAAAGGAGCTCAGCCAGAGTATGACTTACTTAATATTACAGGTGATTAATAATTAAAATGGGACTTACATTAAAACCTCCATGTAAAATTTAGTCCTCTAACTACTTTTCTGTGATTTCTATTAGCATAGTAAAAATTATTTTATTATCCACTCTTGAGATACAAATAAATATTTTGTTAAAGGCATTCAATTTTCTTATTTTAAGTGCCACAATACTGGTAACAGAATGTTTCAGTGTGCATTTCTGTGTGTTTGTAAATTCTCTCAATGAAGAACATAATAAAATTCATAAGACCAACACCTTTATTGAGTAACAACAGAATAATGGCAATCGTAAAAAGTGAGTGCAGAGAGTAATAAAGCAAATCACAGTAAAAAGATGTGAAACATATGTAGGAAAAATTTAATTGGTATTTGTTTATAACATGAACTTTATGTGGAGAAGTAGCTTTTAAAAATTGGAGTTCACTGTAATGGGGATGTAAAAAGTCAACTAATTATATTACCACACATCCTCAAATATGAGTGCACCCTGATTTAAATATAGAGAAATTTGTTGCCTTAATTTTGTTTTCTTTTTCTATTGATTGGTTATTTAAAGTCATAACAATATATCTAAAAAATAAATGCAGAAAACATTTAGGTATATAAACATAAATAAGAGAAGTTGTGCTCAATAAGTGAATAGTGAATTAAGGCAAATGAAATTTGTGCATATAGCTGTGTGTGTATGCTGCTGTGTCTATTTTAAATCAATCAATTAACATGTATTTGAGGTATGTAAAAGAAATTGTAAAACATTGTTTCTATTCTTAAATAATTTAATACTTGTTTAGGAACATAATATATTGATACCTAGAGATTAGTAATACAAGTATATATTATGGCTCAATGTGAAGAAAGAAAATGAAACTATAGATGTTGAGAAAACAGATAGTGCAGTCAAAAAATGATGAAGCTAAATTGATATCTGGGTGATCTTTGTGCCCTTTTAAACAACTTTATATATATATATATATATATATATATATATATACAGTCAAACTTACAAGTATTATGGTCAACATCCTTATGATAGAATATTAAATTTATATTGATTAATCTGATTTTCTTGTTATTTTGACCAAAAACAACTACTGGTAGCCCAGTTATTTCACCTGTTTTAATTATCAGATTATACATATGCTTTGGTAAGTTCACATATAATAAATAAAGTAATAAAGTCAAGTTTAGTGCCCTTGCCATGAACATCAGAACAACAATTATGTTATGGTGGAGTCTGATAGAAACTCATTCAGTATATTTTATTTTAAATGTAGTGCTTTGCAAAAAACCACTGTGCTGAAGTGAGGGAGATTAAAGGTCCAGGTTTCAGTTCTAGGACACTAAATTCCTTGCTGGGTGATTTCTGGCACGCTACCTAAGTTCTCTGAGCTTTAGCATCCTGAGTTGTAATATAAGGAAAATGACTGTCCACAATACTTACTTCTTGGATTTTTATGAGAATCAATTTAAAATTTGTAATATAATTTACAAATCTGTAAGATGTAAACAGAGCATCATTAACCTTAATATATCCTTTGCCTTACATCCGCATCTGTAAATACTGAGAAGCAATTAGCCCTTTGAGGATCAGTGCTACTGGGTCCTGGGATCTTCTGTTCTATACTAGATGAAGCCTGGCTATTATTCTGGGGCATGGTGGACAAAAACCCTGTATTCAAGTACAGAAGTTCCAATATTCAAAGCTTCTTCTCAGACCATTTTTCCTTTTGAGATTATAATAGTAAAGGAATGGGGGAAAAGGCAAAAAAATCCTAGAATTGTAAGAAATAATTTTCAAAGGAAACAACAGTACAAAAGAGCAAAGGGTTTATGGGCCTCCATTCAAGCACATACAAGCACAAATAATAAAATATTAAATTTATCTCCACAGAGAAAGATGAAAAATTAAAATGAGGCAAAATTTAGAGAATAGAAATGGAAAAGCCAGAAGCATCCTTAAGGCAGTTAAACTGTAAAGTTCCTATACTTAACTGCTATTATGATACAAGACTAAGTGCAGTATTGATTCTCTATAAAGAGATGCCTCTATATTTTTAAGGGTGGGGTGAACTATATTTTCACACTTTAATCTTAAGAGCATAATTTATAAGATATACACTTAATGGAAGTATATTTTATAAAACTGAAAATAAGAAGAGATACAAATAGTTTATAAAGAGATCTATCCTGCCTAGATTTCCTGTTATGCTACAATACACAAACCAAAAGGGTTTTATAATTTGAAAATCAAATATTAAGACCATTTTAAGCCTTTCAATAAAATGCATGAACATTTAATAACATACCTTATTTACAATGAAAATTATTATGATAGAATATTAAAAATAGTATTAAGTACCTATAGCTTAAGTAAATAACTGCTTGAAATTACCACCATCAAATTATATTCTTTTAAAGGAAATTAATGATTATTTTCTATGTGTTTTTACATTGGTATTTCTATTGGGAATCATGTTTCCAATGCCTTTATACCTTGATAATACCTTCCATTTTTTCAGGAACACTTTAAATAAGACTTCTGCTGCTTCAAAATAAGACCTGATTCTGCCATTTTGAATTTATGCTTTTTCTTGCCCATATATATTTAGTATGACTGTCTATTATCACTAGTGCTAACTTCCAGAATTATCATGCAATAATATAAAAATATCACATTATTTCCCATACTTGTAAATGTCGTATCAGCAATTAAACTGTCCATATATTTTATTGAAACACCTTGTTTCTTTCTACACCACTGCTTCCTAATAACAAGAGGTGTGACCATCTGAGGATTTTCAGAGCAATTTAACACAAAGTGTGGCTATGAATATTAAAGGTTTTTTTTTAGGCTGATTCTTGAAGACATAGTAAGTCTTATGGATAAAAGTTAGGAAGGGATTTTCACTACCTTTTCTCTAATTTTTCTACATTGTTATCATGGCTGATCTATATATATAAACACAATTTGTTTTTCTTATCATTCCTCAGTTGTCTGAAAAATGCAACTGATGTAGATTTCATGATGATTCAATATTAATTAAAATATTACTTTCTCAGTGAGGTTTTCTCTTGCCAGTGATATCTTCCCTACCATTCTAAGAAATGATACAACCATTTTAACACTTGTTAATTCCTTCCCCTGCTTTATATTTCTCCTAACTCTTATCATCAAATAACACATTCTATATTT